>NW_022196891.1:2868651-2932072 GCF_008632895.1 Mastomys coucha
AGAGAGAGAGAGAGAGAGAGAGAGAGAGAGACTTGGAGGAGAGGGCCTCTTTAAAGGATTAAAGAGGGTCATTAAGAACAGATGGTCTAAGGTCCTGGAAGCAGAGATAGAGAACTGAGATACGGGTCAATAGGTGGCAGCACTGGAGATGCCATGTTCCCTCAAAGTACTCCATGACATCACCACCACCACCACCACCCATGTGTGTGTGTGTGTGTGTGTGTGTGTGTGTTTATGTGTGTGTGTGTGTGTATGTATGAGTGTATGGGTGTGTATGTGTGTGTATGCATGTGTATGTGTATATATGTGTATGTATGTGTGTGTATGTATGAGCGTATGTGTGTATGCATGTGTATGTGTATATATGTGTATGTGTATGTATGTGTGTGTATGTGTGTTTATGTGTGTTTATGTGTGTGTGTGTGTGTGTATGTGTGTGTGTGTGTGTGTGTGTGTGTGTGTGTGTGTGTACTGAGTAGAGAGAGAAGAGCATATACCTGCCTGATGTGAAGCCCTGGAAAGCTAAGCCTTCCACCTGTCCTGTGAGGAGCCAGCCACCTGCACGGTATTGCCCCTGTCATCAGTCCACCAGCTAGTCTCTTTAAGGCTGTGTGGGCAAACTCTGTCTATATGGAGGCCAAGTTCAGCTTAGAGAGATGAGGGTTCCCTGCAGTTTCTGAAGCCATTAGCTGGGGTGGAGCAGGTAGTGGGGGCTACTCCTTACCACCTAGCTCCCTAGTACCCCTGAGATGGTATTCCTAGAGATGTTCAGGTTGCTCTGTCTCCATGTCCCCTCTTCTTCCCTGTGTGTCAGGGGATGCAGCAGGCACTAGATTGATACTGGGAGATCCTTATTCTGAAGTTTCCCATGACCTTTGATGTGCCCATGTGACTCGGAAAGAGGGAAATATGACCTGTGGTTCTTCTCAGTCTACCTGATGGACGATTCTCTGCTGGATGCTTCCAGGTGCTACTAGTGCCTCACAGAGCTCTCTGGGAAATATGTCCACGACCAGTTCTGTGTATGAATGATGCGTGCAACATGCCAGCGCAGAAATGGGATGCACAGTGCATCTCTTACTTTAATGGCATGATGACTTTTCTTATTTGCTTTGCCTTCCTGATCTTGCCTTGCCACCTCTCCCCCGAACCCCCTGCCCCAGGCATCTGTGCTCTCTCTACAGTAGCTGCCACTAAGAAGCCTTTCTAGAGATGCATCTGTACTCACTGGCTGGGCCTGGAGGCCCGCAGGACTGGCCCTGCTCTAACAGTATGGAGCTGACCCCAAGGCTGAGGAGTGCTCCCCCAAACTCTCTACTACATGTATATTTTGACAGATACAGCAGAGCTATTCTCAGCGTGAAGAATGTGCTGCCCAGAGGCAGACACCAACAGGGACTTTCTAAGGGCCCAAGGAGCATGACCAGATCACACAAAAAATAATGTTGGGACTTATTGGTATAGAGGACACTTCGGAACAAGAAGGGTCTCGGACTCTGTCCAAGGAGTGTTAGTTACAATGGGGACCAAAACCAAACCAAACCAAACCAAAAACAAAACAAACAAACAAACAAACAAACAAAAAAACCCTCCTTCCCACGTCTCAGTGGTGAGGCTGCCAGAGCCACAGGGACTCCAGCTGGCACAAATGGGAATATTAGGGAGCAAGACTGTCTGTAGGCATAGTGACCAGGTATACAGTGCTTCTCAGATGTCTCTAGGGAGGACCTGGGGACTGACCTCCAGGGACAATTCAGTAGAGTGGACAACCAGAGACCAGAGCTTCTAACCCCAGCCACTAACAGGCTGGCTGACCCCAGAGCAGATTGCTCTGTGTCTCTGTGTGTTTTCTCCCTTTGGAAAGCCGGGAGGGGGAGATAATATCTGATCTACCTCTTAGACACTCAGGTGGTTTCTGTTTTGCTTTTTGTGAAGAGCAATCATAAAAATGACACCAACCCCTGCTGAAAATAAATACAGGCTCTATGCATCTCTAGCAATAACAGTGAGAATTCTCAGTGGGATTGTGGCTTACCTTACCATGATAAAATCACTAGTAAAATTCTAAAACGTTTCTCCTTTTGTGCATTTTCCTCCTCTGTACAAAATGGTTTCCTATTAGGGAAGAAGTACTTCGAGACATGCATTTGGGCCTCTGTGTATTCTAGTCCCTGAGCTGAATAGCATTCTCTTTCTCCAGCTTTCCACTTTGGTCATATTTCAGAAATGGCTGAATGCTGGATTCTGAACTCTCACTGAGAAGTGAATTTAAAAAAAAAAAATAAGATTAGCAGATAAGTAAACAAACATCTTAATTGAAGTCCAAGCTACGCAAGTGCTGGAGCAGTATAGAATTCCACGTCTCCATATTCTTTGTTGGCCTGCATGAAACTAAAACCTAGAAGGTTACATTAAGCATGATCACCCTGCTCCTTGGGCCTCAGAAAAGGGTTTGAATGTAGCAGTTTGCAGGCATGTGATTTCACATAACACAATGGCACAAATGAGTGTTTTTCTTGCTTCTTACAGAAAAGAAATTCGCTCAGGGAGAGTCTCTGAGAAACTAAATTCCAACCTTTCCCATTAGTCCACCAAGAAAGGGACCTCACCCAAAGAGCTGTAGTTAGACCTGTGTCAGTCCACCTGGGGTGAGTTTTAAAGCAGTGTCTATGTGAAAGGCTGGACCTCCCTCTCTGGAGTATTTGCAAGTTGAAATACTGGAGTATTTGCATTCAATTCTTCTTTTTCTTCACTTTTTTTGGTATTTAATACATATTTTATATACTTCCATCTTAAAAGCTTTCTGATTGATTGGCGGCTGGCGGCCAGCACTCTTATCTAACTGGACTAAGTTCCCGCTCTCTGGATAGCTGCTGAGTCGTTGGTGTCTGCAGCTGTCTGGAGTGAGACCAAGAACATCCAGGAAAGCCAAGGCTGTGTGCAAGGGGCCACTCTGTTCTCTCTGCAGCTGAACTCTGGCTGCTGCTCACTGTACCTGACTGCATTCCACTCCTTTCTGGTTTTGATTCTAGTTAAGTTCTGCTGGGGACAGAGACATAGCATAGGCAGCAAAGCACTTACAAGGATCTGAATTCCATTTAGGAAAAAACAGCTGGGTGTGGCTATATAGACTTGTAATCCTGGTGCTGGGGAGGTAGGGTTACACAGATGCCCAAGTGACTCTGTCTCAAAACATCAAACAAACAAACAAGCAAACAGACAAGATAGTTACTATCCAAGGGATAGCAGCTAGAGATTGTCCTCTGGCCTCCATCTGCTCATACATACATGTGCATGTCCTCCTGCATACACAAATGCACCTGAAAATGTGCAAACACAAACACAATCACTTTCTCCCCCCCCTGCTCTCATACACACACACACACACACACACACACACACACACGCACACACGCACATGCACACGCACACACACGCACACATGCACACACACGCACACGCGCATGTACACATGCACACGCATACATACACATGCACACACGCACATGCACAGGCACATACACATGCACACACATGCACACACACGCACATGCACACACACGCACACATACATGCACACACACATATGCACACACATGTGTACACACGCGCACACGCGCACACGCACATGCACGCACACACACACACACACACGCGCGCGCGCACACATACACACACACGCACGCACACACACGCACACACACACACAATCCTGATATTTATAAAGTAGGCGTGATGTTCCTCAGGCCCCATAGAAGGTGCCTATACTCTCAGTTGAGGTGAATCCCTTACCTCTCTTTTCTTTGGGAAGGACCCTGTTCCACTCGTTCAGCACAAAATCACTGGCCATGTGTGGAGCCATGGTTTGGATCTAAGTGTCCGAAGGCTGTGTTTGGAATAGTGGTGGTCTGTGCAGTCTTTAGAGGTGTCTGGCTGGACATCACAGGGACAGACCTTTGGACATGACAACCTGGCTCCTGGTAATCAGTACAGTGCTGCCTGCACTGATTCTCTTCCCTCTGCTGTGCATCCAGCTGTTCCTGTAGCCGTCCCCTTTCAGTGTTAGTGGACAGAAACATCTGACATCATTAAAGCTGCCTTCCCACCCTGCTACTGCTCTGCCATTGACAAGGAAGGAACTTCTACAGATAGGTTTTTAAGCTTGAACAAAATTAAGTAATACTTTAAAAAAAAAAATCCCACTTCTCATTCACTAGCCACCTTCAAATTCTCGGTAGCTGTGAGTGGCAGGTGTTGGCATTCCAGATGACGAAGGTGCTAGGTGTTTCGTCATGACTGGAAGTTTGGCTGGACCATGCGCCACCTTGACTGCTGCCCAGGAGCTCCTTCATGTCAAGAGTTTTAAAGATGGAGACCTACAAGGACGGAACGATTTTCTGAGGACGTCCAAGAACTTAGAGGAACACATTTGTTTTTAGCTCTTTTTGGATTCTCTTTCTCTAACTATAGCAATGGTCTGGAAGCATAAAAATACTGTCTCTTTTTTTTTTTTTTTGAGGCCTACAGGGTATATTTAGTACTGTCTAAATTAATTTCCTATTTTTAGTGGCCTGTGAAAATACACAAGAAAAAAGTCTTGACTTATTTTTGGAGAGCAAGAAGCAACGCTTTGTTTTTTCCTTACCTGTGAGTGTGAAAGGAATAGCACCATGCTGCCAATGTGATGAGCTCAGTTGTATAAGGAGAAAAGATAGGCTGGGCCCTGGGTATCAGGGCCCAGTGTGATCAGGGGCTCAGCAAGTCAGTGTTCATGCTAGATGCAGGCTGTAGGGTGGCGATCACCTACAGCCTCAGCATACTCCATGAACATGGCTTTACTTAGAGTGACGACCACGACCTCCCTCCCCTGAGCACGTCTGAGATACATACAGAGCCTCGTGCCAGGCATCAAAGGGGCCAGACTTCACAGTGTGTGTGTGTGTTTGTGTGAGTGTGTATGTGTGTGTGTGTGTGTGTGTGAGAGAGAGAGAGAGAGAGAGAGAGAGAGAGAGAGAGGAAGAGAGAGAGAGAAAGAGAGAGAGAAGGAGAGGGAGAGAGAGAGGAGGAGAGGAGAGGGAGAGAGAGAGAAAGAGAGAGAGAGAGAAAGGGAGAGAGAAAGAGAAAGAGAGGGAGAGAGAAAGAGAGAGAGGGGGAGGAGAGAAGGAGAGGGAGAGGGGGAGGGGGAGAGATAGGGAGGGGGAAGGGGAGCGAGGGAAAGATAAGGGGAGGGGGAGAGGGAGAGAGAGGAGGGAGGGGGAGGGACATGTGGGAATGCTGTTCTAGGGAATGACCTAGAACTGGAGGGTTTAGGAACTGCTGAGAGTCACCTAACACCTTGCTTCAGTACTGCTGTGTGTGAGGCATCACGAAAACAAATCACCTTCTTAGGCTTCCTGTGTGACCATTACTGTGGTAGGCTGAATCATAGATGCCCACACTCTAATCCCCAGAACTTGCAATGAAGCAGATTTTACAAATGTGTGAATTAAGGGTCCTGAGATGGGTAGATTGTTCTGGATCATCCAGGTAGGCAGAACCTAATCATAGGTGTCTTTTGAAAGGTACAAAGGAGGACCAGACTAGGTGACAGTGAACACCAATACCGGGGTGGAAAAAAGGAGGTGGAGCTTGGAGTGGTTCAGAGAAGAGACTGTCAGCCAAGGCATGTGGATAGCTAGTAGACAGTAGGAGAGGCCTGTCGGTAGTTCTCCTCTAGCACCTACAGAGGGGCCATGGCTCTGCCGACTATTTGATTTGGCCCAAGCTATGTCAATAATTTTGCCAACAACATAGCACTGCTGTGACAGATCATAAGGGACATGGATCTAAAGGGCTTAGCATAGAGTCTGTAATATACTAGTGCCACATAAACAGTAGATCATTCTCATCCTTTGCTTTTAGAAACTACATTATTAGAGCCCAGTTGGATCTCAAGTCTGATATAAAGCCTACCCACCATGCTCCACTGAAGACAATCCACGTTGGAAGTAGATATAGCTCTTCCAAAAGTTTATGGTTAAGCATTTCAGGATGGCTCCATCTAAAGAAGATGTTTCTTAGTCCTTAATCTCAGAAAACTCTTGGCTTCTCTGAGTTTCTTCTTATAAAGAACCTGCTGAATCCCAATGCGCAAACACACCACTGATTTCTGTGGTATCAAAAAAAATGTATCTCCTGGATACCTTTTGCAGAACGGCTATATGTTGGAGGTCCTTTCTTGGACAATGTGGCAGTAGACATAAAAATGTCGATGAAGCTGTGTGTTTGTGAAGTGAGTGAGGACTCAAAGGATGTCATTAATAAATTGCAGGGTGGCTGCCAGGATGTTGCATAAGTCTGCTGGTCTGCTTTGATAATTTCTTATTTCTTCACATTGATCCTTTTCTAGGTTCCTGCAATCCTTGCTGGCTTGGTTTCATACCTTTGAGACAAACAAACTGACTGCAACAAGACTGTGAATAAGAATTGACTCCTGGCCTATAGTCAGCAGCAACCCATCCGAGATGCCAACTGAGTATCCACAGTGGCCAGCCAGAGAATCCGGCTTGCTAGGTCGCTGACTCACAGGAAGCCGGACCACCACCTCTGGCCACAATTGCAGAAGCCATGCAATGACACCTATAATAACCACTCCTAAATTGCTACAAGTGGATCTCAACTGACAGTTCCCTTACTACACATCTGATTTCCAGTTTACGATCAAACAGGGAAAGCTGAATATCACTTCTACCTAACCACATGGGAAGGGAGACCTGCTTCCATTTCAGTCAGCTCCCATTTCCCGAGGGTAGCCCTCTCCAATCAGAGTATGCCCAAAGCATACTCTGTCTCATCACAAAGACAGCTCACTCTGCCTCCTGCCTCTGCCTCACTCTTCCTCTGTGAAAGCAGGTAGTAGATTCCCTCACTGTGGATGGTAAGGCCTGAATCAATCTCCTTAGCTGGGTCTCATTTGGGTGGCCTTTTGTTTCTATATACTCTGCAGCTAGCAAAAGTGGATTTGGAGACAAGACTATGCACTATGCTATTTGACCCTGGCAATCTTGGTCTCGTGCAATGAAGTCAGAGTAACATTTGTGGCCTCACGAAGCCTGAGGCTCTCTCCTTGTTTCCTGTCTTGATGGATTGATTATATGGCTTCTGGTAGAGCAGAGCAGAGTGTGAGAAGATGAATAATAACTGCTTTATGGCTGAATTTGTAGTTGGTGTGGCATAACTGGAACAACATAGAGGAAGCAATTAGTGAAGGCAGATGGGACTCTGTTTTCAAGAAACACTTGGGAGAAAATGATTTAAGAATGAAGATAACATATGTCCCAATTCCCCTGCCCCCAAACCTCATTTTAAAGAAGGTAAGCTTTAAGTGGTGTCCTAGGGAATGTTAGGACCTAATGTCACTAATCTAAAAGCTATTAGTGTGAGGAAATAGCCCAGTGGTTATCAGCTGGTGATATTGCAGGAGCTCTCGGTGGATGTCTCAAATTGTTGGTCTTGGAAAATAAGGTTCCTGTGTGAGCCTCTCTACAGAGCCATTGTGAAGATCGCAGCTAAGTTTATTGCTGGGTAATATTAAGCCACATTCCTCCGATGTGTACCTGGCTCCAAGGACCACGGTTGTTTATCACCCTAGGGGGGTCATCCATCATTCTCACCTTCTCTATTTTCATTGCTGTAAACAAAAAAGACAAGTCAAGGTTTAGTACTCAGGAAAATGTCGGTCGACCCTGGGACTTTGCGGAAACATGTTCTTTGTTCCTTCATTTGAATCCTTCCTCCATGTTTGCAGCTTTGGTGGGTTGACTGTTTTCTGGAGTGGCACAGCTTTGAGTGGCTTGGACTAGTAAATAATGTTCCTTTCCTCTTCATGTGTCACCCTAATGCCCTAACAGCTATGACCTTGATCTTCTTTACATCATCAGCCCATGATGCTAATTGGATACAGTATGGCAGCCATCACATCCCACTGCTTTGTGAGAAGAAAGTAAGAAGGAAAATTCTTTGACTTGATTCATACCTTTGGCAGGTGAGAATTTAAATTCTGATCTGATATCAGGGGTCTGCTTGCTGCAGTCTTGACTAATCATCCACCCACTGGCTCGAATTCAGGCCTAGTTTTCTTTTAGAACTAACAACAAACTATTAGAGTATATTTGGCAAGGAGTGGAGGGAGGTAAGATGGTGTGCTCCTGCCTTAGCAGCTTAACCATCCAGAATACAGCTGAGGAGCATGAGGAAAGAGATGTGTCATGGCCATATTGCTCAGCATGGTTACCTATAGCCAGAGCCACTAGCTGTGTGAGGCCAGTGAGCTCCTGAGATACTAACACTCAAGTCCACAGCAATCTCAAAGACATCATGAGAAGAGAATATATGCCATCTCAGCCTTTTTTTAGATTTACTATAGGTGGATGTGATGCATTGGGTTAAATAATATGCATCATCGAGCTTAACTTCTTGGGATTACGTATAAAATGTTAATGCAGCTGCTACAGAGTGAAATCACACATGAGCCTCACGTACTCTTTTTGTTCGATGATGCTGGCTTAGATCTAGTTCTTTGGGCTTGGATGACACTAGGTAATGGAGGGAGGGCAAGACCAAGAGTCCAGCTGCGTTCCCACAGGGACAGGGACTCTTGGGTGGGGGCAGGGTGCCAAAGGAAAGAAGCTTGACTCACTCAGCTCCTGGGACAGAGACTTTATTATGCAAGAACCCTGCCGACGTCCCAGGAGCAATTTCATTGGAAACATTTTCTCTTCTGAGGCCCAGTTTCTTTCCTAAACACCACCCAAGGCAACAATGGATTATTGCTTCCTGGAAATCAAGCGGAGGGCTTTAAAGTGCTTCATATTAAAAACAGAAAAACCCAAGAAGGATACAATAGTTATATTTCTAAAAGCTTTTAGAACAAATGCCTGCTTGTTGAGAAATGATTTTTCTATAAATATTTCATCCGTCTTTTATTTTTTTTTCTTGTTCTCCAGCTGAGAGGTCCCACATGGGTATGAGCAACGGCAATCCCCTTGGGATAGGGGATCAAAGCCCACACGGAGGTTCGCTCCCTAGTTTTGGGGCATCCACAGCTCTGCCTGTTGTTCTGAGATGGAGGGGGCCCAACTTTGTGGACAGCCGACAAAGACATCTGAAAAAAGCTACAAGCACGTGGCTCGGCCAGGGAAAGACATGAGTATGGTCTACCTGTAGGCAATGACCTTCAAACAATGCACTTTGAAAGACATTTAGAAATCTAAATAGCAAGTCTTTGAATCCATTAAATGGTTTGAAATAAACCTTCATTAAAGGTGTCAGGCTACTAGCACGAGGGCTCCTCGGGAGGAGGACATACTTTTCAGAATTCCTAGTGCTTGGGGTCTAGTCAACTTCTCCTTCAGGTAGGCCAACATTGGCCGAGTGCATTTTGAATGACGGGCTGCATTCATTAACTCACAAGATGAACAGACTGTATGCAAGTTGTCCACAGTATTTGATATGGGAAACTGGGAAAATGACGGAAAGGAGAAGCTGAGACAGGGATGTGGGTAAATGAGTCTTGGGTGTAGGTAAATATTGGCATTGACCTTAGCAGAGGCCTTAGCAGAGTTCTTAGTAAACATTAGGTGGATGAACAGAGGAGATTCAAAGTCATCATGGGTGATCAGGAGCCTGGAGACAGCTCTTCAGCTGGGGACTAGGGACATCACTAGTGTGATCCTTTTAAAGAGATACTGGCCGGGGGAGAGGGGGTGTTTTCTACAACTTACAAAAGTAGGTGGAGTTCCAGGCATTAGGTTTTGACACAGATCATGCTGGCCTTGAATTTGCTGTGTAGCTCAGGATGATGATCTTGACCTTTGGACTCTCTTGCCTACAGATCCTGAGTGCTGGGATGACAGACATGTAACCATCACCTCTCGTTTGCGTACTGCTGGGTATTGAACCCAGTGTCTCACAGAGCTCTACCCGCCTGGATTAAAGGTATGTGCCACAACAACTGGCTAGGCTTTCATAGTTTCTGACAGTTCCCCTTTAGATTCTTTTTCTGGCTTTATGGAGGCTTTGGAGGAGGACTTGCAAAGATTCTGTAATTAAAATCTTGCCAGAGAGCCATTGTCTAGTGGGTAAGAACAAACCAACAAAAACATTGCATCAAGTTGGGTCTTTCATTAACAATGAAGGCTGAGTTGTTAAGTAGTCTGAGTGAAGGATGATATTGTAAAGGACACAGATTATTGATGAATACGGTGGGAAAGGGAATCGGCTGCAGCAACTTTTAAAAATACCAAACACCAACAGGTATTCTGAAACATTTCCAACAGCACACGCACAAACTCATGCACATATATACATACACTAACACTCACAGACACACTAATAAACACACACACACACACATGCACAAACACACACACACACACACACACACTCACACATGAGGGAGGGGTATTTACAAAAGACACTGGATGGGAGAAACCTCAACTCCTTTGCCTTTGTTCTGCAAATTATGAAACAAAAAGCATAACCAGAAGAAATCAGAACCTGGAAAGGCTAAAGTGCTCTAGTATCATTCTCCACTGAAGAGGATGAACTACGAGATACAAAGAGGTAGTTTTGGGTCACTGATGGGAGAGAGGGCTCGGAAGGAACACTCACATCCACATGGCATGTTAGCCACTAAAGAGGCAGGCAGCTTTAGGAGCAAACTCAGGAATCTTTGAAAGGCCTTTTCCTTTTTAATCTAAGGACAAAAGCTAAGGATACCGAGAGATGTTCTTCTCTGCTATCTTTGTGACTCAACCTGAGAATTCAAGCACTCCTATCCAACATTTTAACCTTCTGAATATATCTATGCTCTTGATTTGATCATGTTCCATCAAGTGTCGGCCATCTTCTCTTCTTGAGCTGCAACCTTAAGCTGAACATGCTCAGGAATGTGTCTGTCCTTCCTAGGACTTTCTATATGAGCATGTGGAAAGTCTTCATAATCCCTTTTCTGAGGTCTGAAAGGGCATTGCTTTCACAGAATCAGGTAATGCCTGTGTTCCCGTCACCTGCTGCAGGCAACCAGTCTTTCTGTAATCTTAGTTTTGTATTTTACTCACCACAATGAGGACCCATACATCCAGATATGTGTACATCTTCTCGTTAAGAAACTTAATTTCAGTCTGATGGTACCCTGGGACCCCAATGAAGGAGCTAGAGGAAGGACTGAAGGCACTGAAGGGGATTGCAAGCCTATAGGAAGAACAGTATCAACTAACCAGACCACCCAGAACTCCCAGAGACTAAACCACCAACCAAAGAGTGTACATGGAGGGATCCATGACTCCAGATACATATGTACATATGTAGCAGAGGATGACCTTATCTGACATCAATGGGAGGGATGCCCTTGGTCCTGTGGAAGCTTGATACCTTAGCATAAGGGGATGCTAGAGGAGTGAGGCAGGAGTGGGTGAGTGGGTGGAGGAGCATCCTCATAGAGACAAAGCAGAGGGGGGTTGGGATGGGGGAGTTGTGGAGGGGTAACTGGGAAGGGGGGTATCATTTGAAATGTAAATGAATAAAATGATTAATAAAAAAAGAAACTTAATTTTAAGGTTCCTAATTTCATCTGCTTTAGGGAATAGGCCTCTTTAGCTTCAATACTGTGAAGACTGAATTACACCAAAAACAATGGTGACAGTGACATCTACTTAGTGAGTTTTTGTCATATTTAAAGAAGATGTCATTATAATCATCATAATAAAACGCCACAAAACAAGCCTATGGCCATACTTTTCTCTTTTTTTGCTGTCTCTTCTTTAAAATCTCCATTTGTCATAAAACTACAGGTCCTCTATCCTGCTGGCTCAGATCAAAATCCTGCTTGGGTCATATTAAAAATGGACACATTTAAAGATTAGTCGAGGGTAGATGCTGAATACTTAGTTGAATACATAAGTTTGGAGCTGAAGAGAACAACACAGGATGAAGTTATCAAACTTCAGATAGTTTGTTTCTTTGGATAGGATCTCACTGTTTCCCTCCTGTCTTAACCTCCAGCATGCTAGGATTTACAGGTATGTGCCACTAAATCCAGCTGGCACTTTGCTGTTGACTATCCTTCACCAGGTCTTGTCCTCATCCAACTCAGATTTCTGTTTTTCTCTAGAGCAATAACCACCACCACCACCACCACCACCTAGCCTGCTGTTCAGGCTGAAGGATCAGGGATCAGCGGTCCTCTTAGAACTCATCAGAGCGGATAGACTGTAGTTTATAATGTCACTTATGGCTGGTGCTTGGGGGCAGATGTGCCCCAGAATCGTTTTATCCAGCAAGGCACTGATTTTGGGTACCAGCCCAATAGAGATCTGAGATGCAACCTGCATGTGCATGCAGATTTTGAAGGCCAACAAAATAGAACCCCCTGAATCTGTTTTTTTTTCTCACCTCTTTCTGTAAGTGTATAATAGGAAATATCAAATATCCTCACTGTAAAAATGTAAATAATAGTCTGGTAAAATGGTTCAGCGGGTAAAGGGGCTTGCTGCCAAGCTTGACAGCATGCATTTAATTCTTCAGAACTATATGATGGAAGGAGAGAAATTAACTCCTGCAAGCTGTTCTGTAATCTAATACACATACACACATACACACACACACACACACACACACACAAATAAAGTGTAATAATTTTTATGTGCACATAAAAGGACCTAATTCTTGTATGACTGGAGTCCAATCCCCTTTAAAATGAGAAATATTTAAACAGTTTTTAAATTTAGCTTTTTTTAATAAAAGATTTATTTATTTTATGTATATGAGTACACTGTAGCTGTACAGATGGTTGTGAGCCTTCATGTGGTTGTTGGGAATTAATTTAGGACCTCTGCTTGCTCTGGCCCCGCTTGCTCAGGTCCTACAAGCTCTGGCCCAAAGATTTATTTATTATAAATAAGTACACTGTAGCTGTCTTCAGATGTACCAGAAGAGGACATCAGAACTCATTACAGGTGGTTGTGAGCCACCATGTGGTTGCTGGGATTTGAACTCAGGACCTTTGGAAGAGCAGTCAGTGCTCCTACCAGCTGAGCCATCTCACCAGCCCATTAATTTAGCTTTTTAAAAAAGCTAACATTTACATTGGATTAGTGTCTCATATTTTTGACAATAAAAATTGACTATTCATTTAAGTGATTTTTAGTCATGTTATCTTTACATTTTTTGAATAATGATTATAATTACTATTGTCTGGTAGCCCGCTTTCTGATGCTGGTAAAGTCAGTCCCACACATAAGGCTTTGCTGCTCCAGGGTTCTTATGAAGTGCAGAAAGTCCTGGGAGGGCCTCACAGGGAGGGGCTACTACAGTGAGCTGGCTTGTGTGTCACCTAAGGAAGTTTGAAAGGCAAAAGGCACTACCACACATTTAGGTTGACACTTCATTTTTGAAATTTAAATGTAAATAGTTGGCAAGGATATATAATTAATTCTTAAAAGTTAAAACAAACAAGGAAATTTCCCTAAATCCTATGTCAAAACTTTCTTACATGATGCAATTTATAGCTCCTCCATGCAGTGATAGTGGCCCCTAGTGAAATGTGCTTGGGTAACTCCTCACAGGCTTTGTGAAGGGTTTAAGACATACGGGGACATTTGGGTTCTGGAAATTGTCACCATGGAGAGATGGTTCAGTGGTTCAGAGCACTGGCTGATCTTCCAGAGGAGATAGATTTGATTCCCAGCACCCACATGGCTCATAATCATCTGTAACTACAGTTCCAGAGGATCCAATGCCACCTCTGGCTTCTGTGGGCACCAGACATGCTGGTGCACAGACATACATGTAAGCAAAACACCCAGATAAATACAGTTAAGAATAGACAAATAGATAAAATAGATGGTGAAGCTGCATCTAAAAATAAACAAACACAAAACAAAGAAAAAGCACAAACACACAAACTCCACCAAAACCTTGTCGCACACATCCCAGCCATCCATCTTTCCTTTTCTCAAGAGATTTGATGAATTGCTCTAGTGAGATAGCTCAGCAGACAAACTCGCAAGCTGTCCATGTGAGGTTGGTTCCTGGAAATCATTTACTCCTGAAAGAAGAGAACTTAATCCGAGAAATTATCCTCTGACATCCGTACACACCAGGATACACATATATCACCCCCATCATTCATACATGGTAATAACAAAAAATTTTAAAGAGAGAATCACTGAGTTGGCTGACTCTCTGGAAGGCCATTTTAAAATTGAATTGTTGACATATACTAATAAAAACCTTGTCCAGAATTTAAGGGCTGACATTTTAAAATAAAATTGTTTTATCACTTTAAAATTATATACAATGGAATCTACATATTACAGTAAAGTGATATTCAATGTAATCTGCAAGAAAACAGCACAAAATAAATAAATTTTTATGCCTAGAAAATTTATATTTCCTTCCTTTTCTCTTCAAAATCAGTGTATCCTCATTGAATGAAAAAAATATATATACCTGAAAAAAGACATGACTGCTCTTAGCATGGTGGAGGGGAAGGTTTACTGTAGATATGAGGGAGAACACAGCCAGAGGCAGGAATGTCTGGGAGAGGCCAGAGTGGACATGACCCTGAGGAGATGGAAGGGAAGACAGGGAGAGGGAAGAGGGGAGAGGGCAGCGAGGGGAAGGGAGGGGAGGGGGGAGCTGCTAACCAAGAGGGGGCAGCCAAGACACTAAACCAAATGTCTGAGTTATATAGAGGCCTGAGGAGCTGCTGGAGGGAAGCCCAGGTCATACCTGGGTGGGGAGTTCAGGATAGGGGGTGGGTTATGCCAGCCAGGTGTGCACTGCAGGTGATAGAGACTGAGGGGTGCTGGGCCAGTATCAGATTTAATATGTTAGTGGGCACCTCTGTTAGCCATTTGTCCTGAGTTTTAGATCTAGCACTCTTATGGTATACAATACAATTGATAGCTTAAATTGATTAATCCCATAATTTCTACAGGAAAAATCTGAAGGTTTGTGACCTGTAGTTGGGTAGCTATGCATAAAAGGTGCCTGCCTAGAGTGGTGTGGGGTACCTCAGGGGTGGGTTAAGAGCAAGCGAGTGGCATGTCTCCTGAGAAGAGTGACTGATGATTGAGGGTGAGGAGGTGGCTGAGAACCGCCTCGGGGCTATTGTTGGGGAGATACTTTTATGAAGAAAAGCGATGGTGTGATGATTCCTGTAAACATCTCAATGTTGGGCTTGCTCAAAAAGGTTGCCACACCATGTCTCTGTGTGGAGATCACTTAATTAGAAAGGAAGAAAGGACAGAGTTGAGGCCCTGAGTAGTCATGAATGGGGTCAGGATCCTATCTTGTGGTCATGGAGAACATGAGCATGCTATTTATCTTCTGCATCTCAGTTGTAGCCTACAGAATAAAAGAGGCCAATGACTACCTTCTGAGATGTCAGAACGGGTGGCAATATTTACATGGTTTTATATCCAGAGGATGTTAAACAGACAGATGTTACAATCACAGGCCTTTGAATCAAGTTGAAGGGCAGAGACTTGTGTGGTTGAGGCTTAGAATACCAGAACCCAAACATAGGAAACACTGAGTCTCTTCTAACTTAAGGGTTCATATTCCAAAGCCTTCAGCTTCTCATCTTTTCATATAACATTTCATACCGTGAAATGCTGGTGGTTAGCTTTGATTGTCAGCTTGGCACAATCCAGCATCAACTAGAAAGTCTCTATGAGGGACTGTCTACATTGGGTTGGTCTATGCACATATCTATGAGGGATTATCTTAAATTATTTGATGCTGGAAGACCAAGCTCACTGTTGGAAGCACTATTCCCTAGGCAGATGGTCCTGAACTGTGCAATTGTGAAAAAACTGAGCTAAGTACAGACATGCACATATTCAGTTTCCTGCTCTTGGGTGTGATGTGACTAGCTGTTTTAAGTTCTTGTGGCCTTGACTTTTCTCTGCTATCTTGGATTATAACTTGGAATTGTGACCTTCAAGACTTTGTCTCCTAAGTTGCTTTCTTAGCACCAGACTATTTTATTACAGTAACAGGAATGGAGGCTGGGATCTCTCCATCCATATGAAAGAACTCACCAAATAGCAATATGAATTCTTTCAGGCAATGGAATTCATGGCTGCTCTATTCTGCTCTATCAGTACAGGTGACTAGCAACCAAGAAACAAAGTGTTCCTTCAGAGGTAATTTTGCCTGGAAGGCAATCCCTTAGCCTTGTCTCCCAGGCCTTCGTTAGAATGTGTTCATGATGGTCTTTGGAAGACTTTCCAAAGGCTTCTTTGATAATGATGAATGGCCGGCGCAGCCACATTAGCGTGTTATAAACAGTTCCAGAGGACAACTGATGCTGCACACTGTACTTTATTTTATTTCAGACAGACATGGGGAGTTAATGGCAATGCAATGTTTTCTAACAACACAAACAAGGAGCCATTATATGTAACGGTAGCCAACTGGAGACTTATTTTACCTTTACTATGCCAAGTACACTTATATATTCCTTGTATGTACAGTGCTGTAGGTATCAGCCACGCCTAGAAGTATCAACCTTAAAAGCAGCCCATGAATAAAAGTATGAAAATCTTCATTACAAAGCTTTCAATACAAAACACTTATTTGAACATTACTTAGAAATAACCCCACTGTAACTGAAGCTGAAGCAATGCTTAGTTGAAAACCTAAGAAGATATTTTAATAGAGAATCCCCTCTCCAAAGGAAAGTGTCTCCTAAAGAAAACTGAATCTGCCATCAGCTGGAGGACCCATTGCAGGTTCCCAAGCTGAAAGGTACGGACACTGTGGCCTAGCCACATGGCCAGCACATTGAACATTCCCAGGATTTCTGATTACCTAGCTTTTCCATCTTCCGTGACTCTTTTTCTCTTCTGAACTGGACTTGGTGCACAGAACCCTGGCTTTAGGTTATTCTTCTTAGATATCCAGGATGAAGTGCTCAGGTACCATCTGCCCTCTACCTGGTTTCATTCATGCCTGGCGAGATGTACAGCGCACAGATGTCTATAGAAGATTGAACAGTTCCCTGGCAGAGGCTAAGAGACTGCCACAATCGTTTACCTAATTCAGTCTCACAATGTTTTACTTAATTCAATCTTATCTAATTTTTTCTATGTTGTGTATAATAAACAGTGAGAAACAGATGTCCCTACCCACTGGTAGGTTGTTGTTTAAATATCCCATTGGTTAAAATGTCAAGCTTACTGTTTAAACACTCATTAGCCATATCCAACTTGAAACATATGCTATTGCATGACCATATTAAGCCAGACTTTGAACTATGTCAATGTCCCTGGAATCTAAATGTACCATAGAGCTTTAAAATGGTCTCACTTCTTGCAAAGAGCCTTCAGATGAACATAACATTGACCCCCATAAAGGTCCCCATTCCTCATAGTCTTGATTTTGCTGAAGACCTTTACATCCTGGTCTAATCCAGGGAATGTTCTACTTGTTTAAGAATTCTTCCTCTCTCCCACTTCATAACAAGTGTCCTTTGTCCCTATAATAATGGCATAGAAAAATCCCTGAAAGACCCAAATTGGGCAACAATACAGATCAGATCAGAGCCTTCAGGGGCCCGACAATGGAGAATTGTATTTCTTAAAAAGTGTGTGACCATATTTGTCTGAGCTGCAATAGACACCATAGAATAAGATCAGAAGAGAACCTCAGCAGCTCCCTAATTTCCTTAGACTGGCTTATATTTCAACCTTTCCTGTTATTTTTTCCTGATAGTATAGGTGTACATTTCTAACCATAACTGATAAGGAGGTATAGAGACACCCATCACCTTCAAAGCACAGTTAGAGTTGAAGCTCACATTTATGAGTTGTTTTAGTCTAGGTTCCATTACAAACACAGACTATTCACAATTCTGCCTATTCTATTCAGGGTGGGACCTACACATGTGGGTACTGCCCCTCCCATTATCTACATTCAGTCCTGATTATTATAATCCCTCCTGGTTTATGAGCACTTCCTAAACCCTGCTTCCCCCTTAAACCCTAGACACAGCAAGGCTCTTAGATGTAATAAATAAGAATGTGCCTGTGGAAAAAATGTATGTATGTATGAATAAAGGCTACACCCAAACATGCAGAGACAAGTGAGCTGGGCAGGATGGAGGATTTAACTTGAACTATATGAAAGTGCTCCTTTAACTGTGGCTCTCATGGAAATCTCAAGCCTGCACACAAGTTCAGGCCCTGAGGAATCACTGGGGATGAATCTCTCTGTTTTTCTCCATCTCTTTCAGAGAGCCTGGGTGAGCACTGGGGCTCTGGAAGGCATTGGGCTGCTCTTCTCAATGGCTCTCTCTGAGTCTCTCAGCCCACTTCTATGTCTGCTTGGCTTTGACTGATGGAGAGATTTCAAAGCTTACAGGGGAGGTGAGATTCGGGTGTGAAACCCTTCTCAAATATGAACTCCATGCAGATGGCTCTCTGTTTCCTGGTTGAAAAATAATTGATATTATGTTTTTTTTTTAAAAAAAAGGGAGGAAGAAAAAGGCTAGTCAAGGCAGATTCTATATACACCCTTTGCTTCTAATATGTTTTTAACAAGAAAAAAATTGCATCACCAACTACTTTTAGAGCAAGTACAGCCACAATACTGTCCAGTTCTGGGATCCAGTGACTGGGAGAATTTGCCATTCAAATCAGAAAACAAAATCCCACACCTGAAGGACTCCTATGAGCTTCTTCTTCTTCTTTTTGTTAATGTATATACATTTTTCAAATACTCTACAAATCCAAGTTTGAACAATAACAACAAAAACAAAAGAGAAACAGGTTTTATATTTAAAATGTCTGTGTTCTTCATCGTTACTTCAAAAAGCAGCTTGAAGGAGCCGGCCACTTGGTGTGTACTGCAAACCAACTCCTCCATAACAATGATCTTGGCGGGATAGCAGCACAGGGTTTGTTATTCCATATTCATCACGTGGAGAATGTAAACCTTTCACAGGATAATATTTTGCTTAAAAATTAGAATAACTTGAAAAGTTCTGATCATCCTGTTCTCTGAGACCTACTGGGGAGGTCTGGCTTTCCTGCTTTCATTCTCTCTCTCTCTCATTCTCTCTCTCTCTCATTCTCTCTCTCTCTCTCTCTCTCTCTCTCTCCTCTCTCTGCACAGGGAGGCAGGCCTGGGGGATGGGGGATAAGAGGACTCCTGATACATCTAAGCTCAACAGGCCACACAAAGCAACTCTCTGAAGGCCCAGTTGCCATAGCCAGATCCTACCCTATGCTCAGTTTCCCATCTGGATTTCTAACTGAATGAACATCATGGGTTTAAGCAAACATGCATGTAATCCTAGGTAACTTGAGTTAAATGCTGAATTGTCCAGGGACAGGTAAACCTTAGAAGTGGGCAGCAGCTATCTCCATCATGATAAGCAATCCCAGGGTCTGTACAGCCGGAGGGGTAAGCTCAGACAACACAGCGGAAGGAGCCATCAACCCCAGCTTCCTCAGTCCCTCACATCTCTCTAAAGCTGTTCCACCTTTTCAGAAATGCTTTTGAAGAATCAAGAGACAAATATCTCAAATGGAAAAAGTATCTTTTTCTTGTTTGTGTAACTAACAAACATTCTAGAGGTCATAACTAAATACAATTTAAACAACGCTGAGATGCATGGATTCTTTTTGAAAGCAGCTTTTGAAATATCAACCACAGTAATAAACATTGAATGAAGTACATTCCAACGTTAATACAGATGAATGGTATAGGGTGTGATAATGCCCCAAAGTTACTCCACAAATAACCCCATGCTAATTCTGAACTTGGGGAAAAAGTGGTTCCCCTTTGAGAAGCTGGAGTTTTCACTTCTTTTGTTATTCCTCTATAATTTACCATCTTTTCTTTTCTTTTTTTTTTCTTTTTTTTTTCTTTTTGGCCCCAGGATGTACAGATAATCTCCACATTCCATACATACCTGAAACTTTTTATTCTTTCCCTCTGTCAGATTTTTCAAATAAAACCAAACTACAACAAGATAATGTTTTACATGTAAATCCATAGACATGGGTCATCAACTCCATGAACCTCGCTTCAGTGCTTCTTAGGATTTATGGCCAAAGTAACTTAAAGCCTTGCCTTAAATGTGACTGAGCACTGCCAGCAGGTACCTCTGGCTGCCTACAGGGTCACAGGCTTCCTCCTTGTGAGGTGGTGTCCCTGCCTTCACTATGCCCTCAGGCAGGACAGGCACTGTGCCTGCTTTCTCCTCTCTACCATGGCAGGTGTCTTAGGAAGAGCAGCTCTCCTGCTCCAGACACGCCCAGTCTGGAGGGCCGGAGGGTAGCAGACCCCAGTAATTGAGTCTCAATATTGCTCTTTCTTACTGGGTAAGTCTGAGATCTGAGAGGGACCAGCTGCTCTGTTCCAAATCTGGTGAGGGAGGAAGCTGGCGAGGGCCTCACTCAGGGCAGGCTGCCCCAGGCCAAGTTGCTGAGCCACAGGGAGGTTCTGCAGATGATGGTCTGCGTTAAAGCAGGCACTTGTGGCTGCCTGAAGCGCTAGGTGACCCCATTCTTCCTGATGCTGAAGAAGTCGTCACACATCCACTTCCTGGAATCCAGAAGCCTTTGTTTCCTCCTCAGACAGAGTGAGTATTGGAGGAGGGGTGTGTGTATTCAAAATATATGATTATCTACAGTCGGGACTTAAGGTACTGGATGATATTGTATAAACTGGTAAAACGCTTCTCGGCACGGCACAATTGGTAGCTTAAAAAAATAATTTCCTCTGGATTAAGGGCATTTCCCCTCGCCGTCTTTCAGTGGGGAAGTCTCCGTGGGTACCAAGTTCATCTGAAGTTTCCAGCCTTTGTCCTCTGACTGGGGATGTACCATGTGAATCATATACAAAAGTCCTCTCTCCAGTCCAACGGACACCAGGCTTTCTTGTTGGCACCTGCCCCTTCCAGCATCCTGGCCTCCAGGACCAGTGTCTAGAGATCACACGGAAGCCTTCTCCACAGCTTCTAGCAGCCAGACTACAGGCAACAGTCAGGGTCCTGCGTCATTTGCTCTTTAGATGGTGGGACAGTCTGGCCAATATGGAAAACAGATCCATGACACAGGCGCAGGCCAGCAGGTGGAGTCACACATGCTTCTTGGCAATTCCTGGTAGGGTTTTTCAAAACCTGGAGTTTCAGTGGAACTGTCTTAAATAAATAAATCTTTTTTTTTTCTAAATAATGTAAAAAATAAATGATATTTCCCTTTGGCAGTAAATAGCTGATTCGACCATTTGCCTTAATATGTGTGTGTGTGTGTGTGTGTGTGTGTGTGTGTGTGTGTAATGTGTGAGTATTCTGCTTTAAAAAAAGATCACAACTTTGTTTCATGGTACATCACTGATAATGCATATAATTGCTACTGCTTTAGTGAACCTTTTGCATATTTGTTTGGGGACAGGTCTGTCGACCTCACTTGTGGCCCAGGTATGTACCCAGAGTGATGCAGGCCCCCACCAGGGCTAGGCTGAGCAGGGTCTTCAGAGACAGCCAGGAGAAATCAAACAGAGGCCGCATGCTGGGGCCATAGAGTTCCACAAAGGCATCCTGCAGAGGGGGAGAGAAAGAAGGACAAAGAAAGAACATTAGCCACCAAGAGATTTCATAAGGCCTCCCCACCAGCCAGGCAGAGGCCAGGCCCAGTGTGCCCCAGCATGCCAGGTAACTTCAGACATCAGAGGGGAATGCAAACCTATTCTTTGGAGGCAATGACATAAAGCAGACTAGAAGCCCTTTACTGTACAAAGCGCTTGGGAGACAGGGCTCACCCCAAGTAATATCATGGAAGGCGATGGGTAAGTCAGTAAAGACACGGGAAAGTTGGCAGTTTTGCAATTTTTTTTTTTTTTTGCTTGCATGGCCATTCATAAAAACAATAAAGCATAGTTCAGTTAATGTCTCTCACACATTTTCTTTTTATTGTGTGCTTGCTGTATCCCAGGGACTGTACTAGATACCTAATATACATTCTTATTTTTCATACCAATCTTACAAAATCATTTTAGTTCTTCCCATTTTAGCCTCACCGGCCAGTTGTAATGGGGCTGTCAGTCACAAGGCAGTTATGAGGCCGTGAGAAGGGCCAGGCATAACTACCCAGATTGCGGGCTCCAGTTTTGATGGAGAGTCAATCTAGCTCAGTTGTAGGAATTTACTGAGTAGGGGGTACTTAGGGGTTAAAGAATGTGTGCAGGAAGTGGTAGAACTAGGATTTGAATCCAGATCCGAGTCAATGCCCTCTGCTCCGTGCCCTGTAGTGTAGGGGGGGGCCATCCGAGGGCCGGCCAGCAGCCAAAAACGAATGGGTATTTTGGAATGGGGTCAGGGACCTGGAAAGCCATATCTAAGTACCAGAACTGCGTAGAAGGTTCCTAAAAAAACTGGCCAGACACAGTTGTGTATTCATCAGCCATCTTTTCATTCAATATCTCTCGTTTCAAGCCAGCAGGTAGAATAATATAAGGCAAAACGCCTCCCACAAGTTTGTCAGCAACCTGGCCCTATCAGCAACGGCTTCTTCAGTTTCAGGAGGCGGGACTTCCCCCTTAAGTGGAACTTGGAGAGAGGAATGGCAATTAGCAGGAGGTGGGCAGAGAGGTGTGGTTATCAGAGGCAGGCAGGATCTGAAGAATCAGCCCTCAGGCAGGTGGGTTACACTGTGGCACTGGGATTTTGGCTGGGTGCCACCACACCTAGCTTTCCACACAATGCAGGGAATTTAGAGCATATCTTTATGCTCTCAAAGCATGTGCTTTACCAGCTGAGCCATTCCCTCAGCCCTCACATTGCTTTGGGTCTGGCCTACTTCTTCCACGTGCTTCTTAATCTAGTCCTTCTACATGTAACTGCCTCTGAGGAGTCTGAAGTAGTCTTAAAGGGGAGGCTAAATGCATGACTAAAGGAGCTGCTCACGTTGCTAAATATGTATCCACACAGCTATTTTTCATGAGCGCATAGTATCCTGTACCGGATCGTATAAACAACATTTTATGTTTCATGCTGAATTATAGCAATATTAAGATACTCCTTTGTGCATAAGGTGTTTAGCCATTCATTCTTTAAAAGAATAAGTTCCCAGAACTCTATTGACAATGCATCAACGTTGTTACCAATTATGAAGGGATCGTGCTGAAGTGCCCTTTCTCCCGCATGGCAGCCTTCTGTCCAAGATCACTGTTTGCAAAGTGACCATGGCTTAAGGCTGTGGTTCATATGAAGGGCCATCTTGTCCCCTAAGGATGTTTGAAAAGCATCTGGTCCTCATTCGTTGAGGTGAGTGAGCTATTGGCTGCAGTGGGTAGCTATCAGGGGAGTCACCATCCCATAAGGCATGTGTAGCTCCTACTACGAAGGATGACTCAGATCCAGATACCAATGGCATGGAGGCTCAGTAGGTCTACTTTACAGGACACCCTTAGACCAAGGGCCACAGAAGAAGCAGCAGCCCAGGTGAACACCAATGATGTTGGCCACATTAGCGATAGTCTACAGAGTCGCTGGCCCCAAGCAAATGTTGGGTAGCTCTGGAGGGGCTAGATTAACTTTTGCCAGGAGGGGGCGCAGATGATTTCTTATTATGTATCTATTGTTGGGGATGTCTAAAACTGAGTTCCAGAAAAGACAGCGTAGGGTACAAATGAAACATGTGCACAGTTCTCTCAGGCACAGATCAGGCTCCACCTTGACGGTCCCTAAGTAGCCTTCCTTGTGCATGAGGAGGTAGAAGAAAGAGAGCTGCACATCCGGTGGTCTTCTCCCATCTTTTTCATATCCATGAGTGTGTGAGCCCCTAAAGGCCCAGCCAAAGATACCCCAGTTCTTCAGGGCATCCTGGATCCCTAACTTTCCACAGATATGGTCAGACTGTTTCTTGAATTCTTTCAGTTTTCTGTGGCAAAATCTAAAACAAATTAAGCCATAGGTCATGTGACCTTCCCAGTCATGCTGAGAAAGTGGCAGAAGCAGAGACAATTCTGGGTTGGGGAGAGGAGTTTTTCCCCAGGTTGCTTACTACATAGAGCTAGGGGACTGAAGAAATGTCTCCCCCAGAGCCCCCCTTCCTGGAGCTGGGTAATCCCTTCATGCCTTCCCCGCTTTTCACCTACAGTCTCAGACAGCATCCCAAGGGCCATTTCCCACGTGTACTGTAAAGAAAAACAGCTTTCTGAGAGTCAGGTGAGGTAAATTAGTACCTTCTGGCTGAAAGCGTGGGGGTGGGGCTTTGAAGAGAGGCCTCTAAACTTGCTGAAGGATCTGGGTGACCCCTCAGCTTTGAAACTTTATTACTTTGTGTCCTTAAGCAAATGATCCAACCCTGAACCGTATTTACCTCCCCACGGTCGCACAATTGGCAGCTGGTGAAGAGTAGCGTATGCTCCTTGAATTCATCTGTCAGTGTGGTCCCAAGAGGAGCCAACACAGTGATAGCAAAGTGTCCTGTTGTCTGCCCTCCATCTTGCCCTTTGGTAGTTCTGCACAGCTCCATCTGTCTGTGCCCTCCTCTGGTAATGCCCATTTGCTCCAGCTCCCTGGGGAGCCAGCTTTAGCTCTGAAGATGGAAGTGGGAGTAGCCATATCTGCTTGTTCCGTGTTGATGACTAGCCCATTGGTTTGTAGGACAGGCCAGTGGGGAATCACTTAATCCCTGCAGATTGCCGGAGGCCCCAAAGCCCTGCCCTCAGTAATTCCAAAATGCAAGGGGACCCTGCTGGCTCTGAACTGAACCTCTGAAGAGCCATTTCTAGAGAGAACCTTGCTTCCTCACACATCCCAGTAAGGGAGATCTCTGAAGTTATTTGAACAGCCTGTCATCATTTGTTCAAGTATAAGATCCATTTGAAGTGCTTATTTGCTTATTTTATTATATGTAAGTACACTGTAGCTGTCTTCAGACACACCAGAAGAGGGCAGCAGATCTCATTACAGATGGTTGTGAGCCACCATGTGATTGCTGGGATTTGAACTCAGGATGGCTGGAAGAACAGTCAGTGCTCTTAACCACTGAGCCATCAGTCCAGCCCTATTTGCTTATTTTATATATTAAAAACAACAAAGGGGCTGGAGAGATGGCTCAGAAGTTAAGAGTATATGCTGCCCTGCAGAGGACCCAACTTCAGGTCCCAATACTCAAGTTGGGCAGCTCACAACTGCCATAAATCCAGCTCCTGGGCACCCCTCTCCCCCCTCCAACTGGATTTTACTGTCTCGGTGGCTTCTGGAATCTTTCTCCACCAGCTGTCCCCACTCTGCAGCACCATTTCAGCTTCACCCTGTCCTCTGCCCCCTTTCGCTGGCATACAGACATTCTGATTTTCTCACACTGTCTGGGTGGCACATGACCCACCCTAGTTGCTTTCTTTTCCCTTCTAGACCAGCCGACAGTCCCTCTCTTTGGTTCTTGTCACCTTCCTTTTCCTGTAGCCTTGCTTATTTCTGCCTATGCCTCTGAGATTGGCTCATGGTAGCCTCACCTGCTGGGTGGCTAACTGCCAGTGTGTTTGTCAGGTAGCCCGAAAGTCTTTGACCACTCAAATCACTCCTGCTCCTCATTCTTTGTGGTTCCTCTTGCTTCCTGGAGAATTTCCTTGCAGTACCTTTCATGGGCACCTCATCCTATGACAGTCTAGATATGTACTTGATGCCCTTGGCTTCTGCCCAGCTTACTGTCCCTTTCTTTGTCAATCTCCTTCCTGTTCCCATGTTAAATACCAAAGTCTCTGAAGTTATTATATACTTCTTTATTCTCATTCAAGCTATCGGCTTCTATTCCAGTTGCTTTCTTGAGTGTGCTATATCTGCATGTTCACCTAGGGTATGCATGTATGCATTCAAGTGCACACACACACATGTGAAAGCCAAAAGTTAACATTGGATGTCATCTTCAGTTGCTTTCTTGCCTTATTTTTTGAGACACAGACTGGATAAGTGGTAAGCTCTGTCTTTGCTTCCTCTGCTGGGATTACAGGCACTTGATATCATCCTAGGTTTTATGTGGATGATAGTGATTCAGGCCCCCTTGCATATGTAGCTAGCACTGTGCTAACTGAGTCATCTATTTAAGCCCCCAGTTGCAGTCTACCATTGTTCCCTCCACCAAGTCTGCCCCTCTTCCTACCATCATGGTGCACATGCCACTGACTGTTAGATTGGGTTTCCTTACTAACAAACCCAAAGCCAAAGACTGGGTGTAAGCAGTCTACCTGGGAGCTGAGCCCAGGACACTGTAATTGAGGGGGAGGTACGAGTAGGGAAAATGGCTGAGCTAGAATCTCTTCTTCCAACAAGAGAGGACCCATCCTTTTAGGGATTAACCCTGCTAGAGAAACCTAGGAACCAGTGTGGACCAATGAACTGGGAATTTCAACAGTAGCTCCTGGAGTGCAGAACATGAGGAATGTGTCTACTTAACACAGTTGACAGTACCATAGCACTTCCAACCCATTGCACATGGGTGAAGTGGGCTCTAGAGCAGAGATAGGCTCCATGTGACGTGGAGCTGGAGGTGAAGTTAGTTACCACTGCAGGGAAAAGGCCTGGGAGGGAGGGGTGATGGCCCTAACACTGATGGCACAAACTTCTGTCTCCATCCCTGCCTTTCATAAGACTGCTGTGGCTTCCAACCCATGCCCTCTGTCTCCAGTCTTAGGCTCCACGTTAAACAGTGTCCTCCTGTAGCAAGAATGGGCCACCTAGTTACAGACCCGTCACCTCCATGCTGATTTTCTACGACCAAATTCTTCAAATCCAAAATGTCCAGGCCCTAGCCCAGGCCGCTACTTCTCAGTGTCTTCTGCTTTTCAGCAGACACTTGCTCATTCAGAGACCCAGAAAAGCCGTTTTCAACACTAAGCTAAAGGGGGTTCCTTGTCACCTATGGCATGAAGATCATCTACTTCCATGACTGTCTCATCTAACCATTAGCATTTGGGGTGTAGGTTTGTATTTTACTTCTCTCTGGATCCCTGGAGCAGGTGTCTGTCACCCACTAGCCATTTGACAAACACACATTAGTGGAAGAAGCTGATCTCTTTAATTATATAGCAAGACTTCTAAATCCAAAGAACCCGTGAAGGCCAACTTGCTGTCCTTTGCAGCCAGCTCCAGTTCCTTCCCATAGGAAGGATGCTCAGCCAGCTCCCAAGGGCACCGCACATCATCTACTCTCTGGTCAGCTTCTGTGCTGCATGGTTGCTAAGCATGACATCCCTTCTACCTCCCTTCCCTGTGAACCTCCACAAGGCAGGTATCCAGGGTAGCATTTGACGGCTTGCCCACCATTGGGAAGACCTGAGTGTTTTACCCACTCTGGAAAGACACACTTATAAAATGCTCTCTACAAGTAAAAGAATAACAATCCAGGCCACTGGGGTCTTGGTTACATAAAATAAGGCTACTTCTGGACATTCAGGCAAACATACAGAAGCTTAGAGCTTCTGAATTGTAGGAGACATGTAAATCACTTCCAACATTGTCTATTTGCTGATATTACACTGTTGGGCTCAAGAGGATGCCAGTGAGAGAAGGCGTAAAGGCGACAGCAAGAACACAAGCCATTGGTCGAGCCCGGAAGTACTCCCCGAGGACAAGGAAGCCGTGATTGTCTTGACATCAGGTTTGGCTCTGAGCAAAAGCAGAAGCATGCACTCACAAGGAAGTGAAGGCTTTTTTTCTACCTGAGTGAAGCAGCTGGTGAGGAAGTGACTCCATTTCCTTCTTATCGTTTGGCTGAGCAGGATTTCCTCTGCAGCCACATGTGCTAAATGGGCCCTGAGAGTTCCCTCTGTAGAAAGGGCTAGCTTTGTCAGGGGCTTGCTTGCATCTGTTCCCTGTGACTTTGCTTCTTGAGCCTTCCCTATTCTCCCAAAATACTGATTTCAGGTTTGAGGGAAAAGGAAAGGAAAAAATAGCGTGTGAACATTGAACCGAAGGCCACACAGCTGCCTGGCCTCAGGGGGTAGAGGAACACACCAGTGAGGCATGAGAAGTGCCACTCTTCCTTCTCAGAGTCCCCATTGCCCAGTCAATGCAACTCCATCACTGAGAGGCTCTGAGCCCAGAAGGCAGGGTTCTGTGAACCATAGGCCAAAGATGTGCATACAACAAAACCTAATCTAAGCTTCATTTGGTTGTAACTTGAAACCTGCTGGACAAATGACAGGAGATGAGAAGCCCAATTATAACAACAATAAAACTTGCCTGCCTGCCATGGGTTGGGCCAGAGAAGTTTGGGATATATTTTGTTATAAAGATTTAGTTAGGATGCAAACGAGCTGGTGGTCTCAGGAGCCAAAGAGGGCACAAGATGGGAAATGTGAAGACCACCTCATTTCTTGAGCAGAACAGTTTGAAAGTAACTTACAAGGGTATCTGTGAGGTCAGAAGGCTGGTCAAAGGGTACCAGGTCAAAGGGTACTCAGACATATCCAGCTGCTATAGGAGTCTCACATCCAGAGATGGCCAAAGCCCTGGGCAGGAACCTGAAGGGTTCCTTGGCTCACCCACCACTTGACTTGCCTGGGTGAGTTATGACCTGGGGAGAAGCACAAATACAAGCTTGTGATGTGCACCAGCTATGCAAATCCTGCAGGGAGGATAGCCCATCCAGCTGTGGTTCAGGCCCCTCCTCCATGGGGAGGTGTGAAAGGCACACATGGAATTGGGTATCGGGTAACAGCTATGTCCTTCCATTCACCAGGTTCATAACAAAAGAGACTGAAAGCTTGATCGGTACCCAGCCTTGGCATCTCATTGTCTGCTTGTTCATTTCAACACCAAACATGATTTTGTGGAAGGCACTAAGAAGCCTTTAAATATGATTTATCTCTATCATATAAGTTCTTGGTATTCTAAAAAACACAGGGCATAAAACTTAATTGGCATAAGTTTTCTCAGTCCATTCAAAGCTTTTGGTGCATGTAGGCCTACCGATCCTACAGGATCTTGGCCAGGAGACTTACAGCATGCTGCAGGAACTCAGTAAGAGGCACTGGAATCAGTTGTCTCGTTAGTGTGCTAAGTTACCTGCTTAGAAGAGAGAACAAATTTCTTCGGACTCGTGAGTTGAGGATGCTGTCCATCATGACAGGGAAGCCACGGTGGGAGAAGTGTGAAGCTGCTTGCTAACAGCCTGGCATAGCAGGAAGCAGAGCTGAGGCATGGAGTGGGCTGGGTTAGAACTTTGGAGGCCCACCTCCACTCCAGATAAGCCCTAACTCTTAAAGCTTCTATAGCCTCCCAAAACAGCACCACCCACTGGGGACAAAATGTTGGAACAGATGAGTTTCTGGGGGCTGTTTTACATTTAAACCAGAGTAGCCTTTTTTAGGGGGTTCCACACACTCTGCCCTTAGTAACCTGCGTCCTAGGGCTCTGGCCCTGGAAAAGGCTCTCCATTTCACTTTCTGCATTCAACTTTGGCCACAGCCCTTCCTGGAATTCGAACATTTCTAGCTTTGGATTTACAACATGTTATTATTTAGGGGAGAATGTCAGTTTATGTTATTGTACTATTTAAGAAAGTATGATGTGCATGAATCTTACACAATTAGGTCATAAAAAGATAGCTAGCCAAGCTGAAAAAATAGGCAAAGACTTTGAATGGACTAAATAACCCTGATGTGACCAATAAGAACATGAAAATACACTTAAGATTATTAGTTGTTAGGGAACTGCAGTGGAAACTACAGTGAGCTGGCACTTTAGAACTCCTAGGATGTCTGTAATTCTTAAATGGAGAGTAACAAGTGTTGATGAGGGTGTAGAGTGTTAGAGCCTTAACACAAAGACACTGGGAATATAAAAGGCTATAGCCATGGAAGAAAACAGTTTGATGGTTCTTTAAATAGTGAGCTACTGCATGAACCAAGAGTTTAGTATATAATCAATATAATTGAAAGCATATGCTCATATAAAAACTGTACATGAATATTCACATCAGCATTATTTGAAATAGCCAAAGAGAAGAACTAATCCAGCTATCTGCTAACTGATAAACAGACAAAATATGGTGTGCCTACAAAGTGCAATATTATTTATCCATAAAGGAATGAGGCTCTGCTATGTACTATATGCTGGGTGAACCTTGAAGCAAAAGCTAAAGATGAAAGGCCTGGCATAAAGGTTCAAATGCAGTATAATTCCCTTTCTAGGAAATGTCCCAAAGAGGAACATTTTAGAGACAGAAATCAGATGAATGGTTGTCAGGAGTTGGGGAGAGGGAGGACTATGGAGTAACTGTCAACATGTACAGAAGACCTTTTAGATTGTTAAAATTTTGTGTTCTGGAATTAGCGTAATAGCTGTAACACCTTTTGAATATTCTAAAAAAAAAACAATGAATTGATCATAGCAAGTGAAATTTCATGGCATATGAACTATATTTAAAAAACTATATTTCTTACAATCCATGTCAGAAGGGGGGATGGTTAGCAATTTTACACTATCTGGAATTGGACGGAGTGTCTGATTCTCTCACTCTGCTCACCGTGGACTGTGCACTAGGGAGACCCTTTCATTCTGACTGTCTCCCTCCCTGTTATTCAAGCAAACTGTGGTAGGATGGTTCATTCAGCAGACTTCTTCTGGGTGAGGATTCAGGCCAGCTGAGCATTCCTCACTAGGAGGTGAGAGGCTCATATTTGTGCAGGCCTTACATTTCCTTCCTCTGCAAACTGTTGCACTACCTGGACATGCACGGTCAAGATCTTCTCTGTTTCTCATCCATCCTTGGGGATATGGCTTGGGATGCGTTGGTACATGCCAGAATATATGTCAGTATAATGTTGCACGTGGTAACCTCCAGATTCCTCTCAGAGTAGTCCATCTGCATTACACTCTGCTTCTACAGGTCCCTGCTGGCCTCAGAGCTCCCTGGGCTCAGGCCTCTCCGCCAGGGCCTCTGACCCTTTGGTGTGGGAGAAGGACCTGTTTCTCTGGTGCTTCTCTGAGCTTTTCCCCAGCCTCCCCACACCCCATGTTTCCATAGGGTACCTAGTATACCATTCCTTTGTTTTCAAGAGATGGGGTCATACTATGTTATGTAGGTTGGTCTCAAGTTGGGTCAAGTGGTCCTCCCACCCCAGTACCCCAAGTAGCTGTGATCACAGGCGTTCACTCTTGTGCCTGGCCTCCATGCTAATTTTAACTAGTGTGCTTAAGTAAAGGCAGTGTGCCTCAGATTGCGAGAAAAGTGTGAAGCTCTGCTCATCCTGGGGGCCAGATGGGATTCTCCATGCCTCATGTGCAGTTTAGCATTTAGATAGACCCACCACTGTCTTTCTTGGGATCTGTGGCTACTGTGTGGTCACTCACCTCCTTGTCTCTTGGCATCATCCCATCTGCTCAGTGTCTACCCTTGTATATGAGAGCGACCATATGTGCTGAGACCCTATATAGCCAGTGGCAGCTCGGAACACTCACCCTGGAGGTCATTCCTTGGGACACACACACACACACACACACACACACATACAGTGTCCCACTGTACCTGCCATGTGGTCTGTGAACCTGTAGCATGGCCTAGCATGTCACTGCAAGAGTTAATTCATGAAAATATGCCAAAAATGGGAACTGAAAGCACAGGCAGCTTGGCCTAATCGCTGTCATCAGTAGATCACTGCTGGGGGGCAGGGATGAGAGGGGGCTCTTCATTGATTAAACAGGGAGGACCAGAGCTGGGAGCCAAATGTTTGATTTTTCACGTGTTTAAATCAGCAAGTGTTGACTGAGGCTGGTGGGAGGAGGTACAAAGAACCCAAGTTTCCTAATGGGGATCTGCTGAAAATGAGTTCAACCTCAGAATGGGATATATTCCAGTAAGGAGCTTAAAGGAGATGCTATTCCCTCCCCTAGGAGACATCTGCTGGGCCCTGGCAGCTCCCAGCCATGCCTGGCCTGGCAAGTGCCTCTCGAAACTGGATGTCTCTTCTGGAAGTTCCATGCCATATTGGCTCCATAACACTTTCCTGGAAGACGTACAGCACCTGGAACATCTGTCACAGACTAGCTGTGGCGTCCATTAGGGTGGGTTCTTCCTACAGGTTTTGGCCTGGGACGAACAAGGCTCACACTCTTCTGAAAGCTCCCAGCCCAATAGTCCACACCAAAGCACCCCTTAAGACAGAACAAGTCTCAACCTGCTCCCAGCCCCCTGCTCTGCAGCCCAGGGAACCATTCACTCTGTGACAGTCAAAATGACGGCCCATAGGAGAGGGTTTCTATCCATGCCATCAACCCAGCCATCAGTAAAAAAGAAGGGTGATTCCGTCTGCTCTGTCTCAGTCAGGGGCTGACACACGGTGGTAAACTCAGTGTGTTCCACGTGGGTGCGCTCAGGAAAATCTGCTTTTGTTTTGTAGTTTATGGTTTAGCTCAGTTCACCTGGAAAGACTCAGCGTGAATAAAACCAGATGCATTTCAAGGCACACTGGCTGGCTCTCTGACAAACCTCTTCCTTCCTCAGATGGTCTTCCCGAGGCCAGAAAGGACAACCCACTCTAACACAAGGCAAACGCAACGTCTCTGTCGCTGACGACAGCTGCTAGTAATGGAGCATGTGAACACTGGGCAGGGTCAAGGCTAGAGTTCTGGATTCAACCTCATTAACAACAGGGATTAGATATGCTGGCGTGGCCATTTACAGAGCAGATCTTGGTCAGCGTGTGCAGTCTCTTGCCAGAACTAGAGGGCCATATATGGAGAAGGGGAGAGAAGAATGGAGGAAAGGGGAGGGGAGAAAGATGGATGGGTGGCTGAAATCTTCTCAATCCGCAGAACTTCTGGGGCATGTTGACAGCTGACTGACCTAAAGCCACTCTCCTGCAGTGAAGCGAGTCTGCTGTGGACACGAGCAGAGGGAACCACATGGGTCCACCCACTGTACAAAGCCCACCAGTGTGAGGGACGCTCCTGGGTACTTATTAGAGTGACTGTGCCGGTCCTCTTGTATTTTATAGCATGAAGCCTGCCCAGTGGGGTACGGAAGGTATGCATGTATTTGCTGATTAGACCAAAATGAGAGTTGAGTCATGTCTCTGGGCCTATGGACACCAGTGATTCCTCAGACAGAGCTGAAAGCTCTTGAGCTGGATTGCCATGTCACTTGTCAACACCTGAGTTTCTACCTGAGACTTTCCAGTAACCCCATCTACTGAAACCATGATGCTGGACTGCAAAAATAGTAGCCAGTGAAGCAATATTTACCAAATGTCTTTGTGCACAGCACTGTCTTAGTACTTCAGGGGAAGCCGGTGACCACGGCTTTGTGTGACAGTGAACCGTACAGCAATACTACACTCATTACACAAATCACTCCTTCCACACATGCCCACTCAAGGCACCAGAAGTTCAGCTTTGGGTAGGCGAAGGCGTTAGTGGGGGACACTAGGTCTATCGAATTGTTGTTTTTTAGTGAGGAGCACCTTATCCATATACAACGTAGTTTTCATAAGAAAATTGGAGTAAACTTTGGAAGTTCCTATTTTGTGGAGGCTTTTTGTAGAGCAAAGGAGCCTGGTTCCACTCCCTTTGATCTATCTTTGGAATCTGAGTCAAGCAACCCAGAGGGGGTCAGGGTTGTAGCTAAGTGTCTACTTCTGGCCAGACACTAAAGCTGAGATTCAGAGTGAGAACTAACTGCTGTGCCAGGCCCCTCAGAGCAGCCTTTATAAACAACAGGAGACAAGAGAATGACATCAGAAAAGTCCCTCGGCTTGGCCCAGGTTACAGTGAGATTTGAATCTGAGGCCACCCCAGCCCTACAGATAGATGTGCGGCTTCAACTACACTGTGCTTCTCCTGTTGGGAGGAGAACTATGTACAAGAGCCAGTCCTTCGGAGGATGCATAACAAATGAAGCGAGGACGTTAGAGGGGATCAAGGCGGACAAAGCAGAACAGACTGAGTGCATTGAGAGGCTCTAAGGTGAGCTGTAGAGGGTGCATAGGAGGGGAAGGACCCACACCTAAAGGATTTCAAAGAGAGTTCGGTAAGCAGCTCAGTGCTAGCTTTGCCTAGCGTGCATGAGACCCTAGGCTCAATCCCTAGAACTGAAGGAAAAAGGTCAAGTAGAGAAAGCTGAGGATGTTCAGGGCATGGAATCAACTCAAGGGTTCGGGATTGTCCTGAGACAGATCCCAAAGACGGCCAGCTGATAACCGCAGCCAAGCAGGGATGAATCATCCCTTGAGGCTGCATTATCAGAGAAAGGACCCCGTGACCACTTGAAACCACAAGTCACGGGGCCTCCTGTGCATACTGCAGAGCTAGATCCCACGGGAATGTGTGTGTGGTGCACTCTGGACTCCTCTGAGCCTGTGGTTTGGCCCTGTTGGCTCAGACCGCGCGTCACCTTGCACCTCAAGAGTGTTTACACGGATAGAGACTCCAATCCCAAAGGAGAGATTCCTCCCTTGTAATTCAGGGGGAGCTCTCCTGCTACAGAGCTGCTTTACAGGGGATTCTGGAATGTGAAGGAGAACAAAATTTCCGAGTCACAGAAACCAATCCCACCTGAGATTTGTTTAGAATATTAAAACAGCTGGCCCGAGAGCCTGTGGACTCACAACTGGATTTTATTCCTTCCTAAGGATCTATTCAGCTGTTCGGCAGAATCAAAAAGAACTGTGCCCACAATGTAAGGAACCAGCGACAATTTCCATTCTCATAAGCTCCAAGGGAGGCATGTGGAGGGCTACCGTGCCACAGTCCAGGCCCAGCCAGCAGCCTTCGTTCTGGAAACGTAGCCCCCAGATGAGGAAATCTGCTCTACTGAAATACTACTCTGTATTTTTTCTTATTACACAAAGGTCTTTAAATCCAGAAGACCCTAGGCGTACAGCCTTTCACAAGACCCTGCCTATATTCATGAATCACTCCCTAGGATTTTTTTCTGAAAGGCTGGAGTTTTGTGGAGCCAATCTGTGATTCAAGCGGTGAGAGCTAATGAGCCATCTCTGGAGTCGCATCTGTGTTAGAACGCATTCAGCATAAGGTCTCTAATGCACCTAATTGAGGAGAAAAACGGGAAGCTGAGTCTGGGGCCAGCACATATTGGTATGTAGGCAGTGGCCATGAGTCCCACTCCACCTCTGAATGGGGTGATGGGGGTCTGAATCCCCCCTCTGTGGACTGTTTCTGACCCAACAGGTCGGTGTAGGGGACACAGTAAAGGCTAGATGAAAAGACCCAAGTGGAGCCTCGGAGGCCTCCAGACTTGGCTTTCCCAGGCTCTACCAGCGCTCAGATGGGATACTGCTTTTGTACCGCATGTCTCTCTATTCAGTCTCTTTCCAGTCTCCTCCTCTGGCTGCCTTGTTTTTCCATTCCATCCTTGACTCTCGAATTTTAAACAGAATTTTGTTTCTCTATTTTGATTTCTTTCATGTATTTTCTATTTGGACATTTATGCTCTGACATTAGCAGGTAGCGACTCTCCACCCCTCTTCATTCAAAAGAATAAAATACTGGCTTCTTGGCACAAATAAGATCTCTTTAGACCCAATAAATGCTGAGTCCTACCTTCCTGGGACATCAGCCCTCTTCTGGATAAGAGGACCCTGGCAGTGGGTACTGACATAGAACATGGGCTGTGCTTAATGCCTCCCATTCCTGACAGTCCAGAAAATGGTAAAATGTAAGGTACGTAGTGCTAAGCATTATGGGTGCCAATTGACAGTGGAAGTCTGACATGATGCTGAGCCTGTGGACCGGGCTCAGTCTGCCAGAGGCTTATTCTACAGCTGCCTTCAGCCTTCACAGAGTTAAATATCGGTACTGTAATTAACAGGAGAGGGATTTTGTTGGATAAAGGAGAGTAACAAAATGGCTAAATCTCATGTTTTCTCGGTGTGTTTTCATTCCTGATACATTCTTGAAATTGTAAGTCTTACAATTTCATGTGCTTTTCATATCTGTTTGAACCTGCAGGATCATTTAAATGTCTTTGGAGGTAATCCAAATCCAATCTCCTGAAACACCTAGGAAACTGATATGTGTGTACATTAGTGTGTGCGGGTGTGTGCATGTATGTGTGCATGGGTTCCTGCATGTATGTGTGCATATGTGTGTGCATGGGTTCCTGCATGTATGTGTGCATATGTGTGTGCATGTGTGTGTGTGTGTGTGTGTGTGTGTGTGTGTGTGTACATGTGTGTGTGTGGAATATGGAGGGATCGGAGTATAGTTTCACACACCCCCTAGAGGCATAAGTCCATGGTTAATGATGACAGGTTTAACCAAGTATGTTTCACTAGCATGGCATGTCATTTGGAAAAGGGAATTATTTTTCTAAAAGTAACTCTAAATTTAAAAAAAAATCACTGCCATTATGTTTGTAGGGCATGTTTGCTGGGAAAACAAGAAACCCAAAGTTTTAATGTCTGCAAGAAGAACACTCTCTTTCAACTTTTGATTAATTAAGTAGTTAGTTTTTTCTTTTCCAAGACAGGGTTCAGCTATGTGTTCCTGGCCTGGCAGCAGTCCTCCTGTCTCAGCCTTCTGACCACTGAGATTACAGGTTTGAGTCACCACACCACCTTTCAAAGCACAATTGTCCACTGTGCTGTCCTGGCTTGGTAGTTCTTTCAACTATCCTGGGTAGATGACTCTATGTGCCAGCCTGATGTCCCCAGTGATCCTGTGCTCCAGATAAGAACAAGCCATTGGTCTGACTGGAGACCACTGCTTTCTCAGCTCCTATAAATACCCTGATGATGCACCTTCAGGACCAGACATTAGAATCCCTGGCATGGTTGTCCGAACGCCCCCTACCTATTTCTGTATAAGAACCTACACAATAGCTATAAAGGACCCCAGTTCAAATGGAACGAAAGCCGTATTTCAACAACACTGAGAAGACGAGTTCATGAAAAACTAAAGGGGACCTTTAGTTCCCTTGATACGTCCTACCTGTCAGGCAAGCCTACATATATGTTCAGTGCTGGTAACTTTTGGTGGCAAGCCACTCCATCTACAAGAGATGCTGTCTGGTCCTTCCTGTTATTCACATAGCAGAACTAGATAGTATCAAGCCACTTACAGGGGTCCTTCTGGGCTTCGGCAGGAAGGTGTTCTTACATTTACTAGAACACTGTGTTCTGCTGAAAGCTTACAGGTTTTCTCCATGACTCTTCCCATGTCTGCCTGTCTCTTCTTAGACATGACACAGAGTGAAACAAATTGCTTTTTCAGCCTTCAGAAGATTGTTGAACTGTCTTTTTGTTGTTGTTGTTCCATTTCTGCTATCTCAGAACTCTTTGGGATCCATTACATCAACCTTGGCAAGTAGGTAGGGCAAGCAAATCAGGCTTCCCTAGTTTGGAACCAAAGAGAGGATGATCCACACACCCTCTTTCCATTTTTGTCAAGACAATATTTTTTTCCTTTTAGCTGGATGATGTATACTTTTAACATTCCAAGACAAAGGTGTCTGTGATATGAAAGTCATAAAAAGAAAATAAAAAAGAAATGCAATTACAAAGGATGAGGATCATTTTTAGTATGAAATGCCTAGAGAAAAATCTAATTTAAAAATTATCAGCACCATATAAATGAAATAAGAATATAAGAAAAGACTTGTTATTTTAAAAGTAAGCTTGTTCTTTAATCTTTCTGGCTCTTAGACTCTCTCTCTCTCCCCCTCGTCTCTCTCTCCCTCTCTCTCTCTCTCTCTCTCTCTCTCTCTCTCTCCCTCTTTGTCTCTCCCTCTCTCTCTCCCCCTCTCTCTTTCTCTCCCTCTCTCTCCCTCTCTCTCTCTCTCTGTCTCTCTCCCTCTCTGTCTCTGTCTCTGTCTCTCTCTCTCTCTCTCTCTCCCTCTCTCTCTCTCTCTCTCTGTCTCTTTCTTTCTGTCTCTCTCTTAGATATGGTCTTACTATGAAGCCCTGACTGACCTGGAACTCACTCTGTAGACCAAAATGGCATCATACTCACAAAGATCTGCATCTCCAGTGCTAGGACTAATGGTGTGCACCACCTTATATGGCTTATTGTTTTTGTTTTTGTTTCTTTTAAATTTTGCCATTATCTTCTCAAAGATTTCTCTTTTTTTTAAAGATTATTTATTGTTATATGTAAGTATACTGTAGCTGCCTTCAGACGCACCAGAAGAGGATGACAGATATCATTACAGATGGTTGTGAGCCATCATGTGGTTGCTGGGATTTGAACTCTGGACCTTCGGAAGGGCAGTCAGTGCTCTTACCCAGTGAGCCATCTCACCAGCCCGGCTTATTGTTTTTTATTGCTCCCAAATTTGCATTTGTCACTGAACAGGAGAAAACCCCACAGCAATGCAATAATGCTATCCTACTAAATGGCAATGCTATCCGACTAAGTGGTAAATGAGCTCCCAAGTTGCAGGTCTATTGCCTAGAACTTAGGACTCCAAAATAACCACTAAATAAAAGTAAACAGACGCCAAAGGTGGACCGACAACCTGTTTATAATAAACACTATGAAGGTGTTTATTATAAATAAAAATAGATAAATGCCATGTTGTGGTTGATAAAGCATGGTCAGATCTATAAACCAGAGTCACACACAGCAATTCAGTAGGAAACTAGCACTGTGGCTTTGCCTATTTTTATGGATGAACAGCATATGTCTTTCTCAAAGATACACACTAATAGTGGACCTAGAACGGAACTCAAAGTCTTGGCATAATCTCTATGTCCCATATGTCACTATATAACACGGTCCCCCTCAATATAACATCTAGATAAATGGGCTTGTTTGGAGCCAAAGTATTGTGAATACCTTGAATACAGAGGTTACCTGCTTACTTGTAACTTCTCTGTCTGATTGATAAGTTTAAATCGCAAGAAAAAGAAAACTCATTTCCATTCTAAGTGTTGGATGGTATTACAGAATTTACTCTTGTTTGTGCCTGTGCCCATTATCCAGTCACTTGCCACCTCCACCCATGTGGAAAGGAGCTGGAATCATTTCTATGATAACAGTGCGCGTCCAAACAACAGCATATTAATACCCAGTCTTCTCTTAAAAGCCTCTTTTTGATGGGATCTCCAGTTTTTTTTTTTTTCATTCAGGCATGAAAAAAAAAAATCACAGGATCATGACCTGGCATGGATGAACAGTGAGGGGAGAGGGGAACAGGACCAGCAATTTGAAGTTCCAGCTTTCTATCTAGTTTCTCTTTGGAATCTAGCCCAAGGGCTGCCTGCATGGCTGTCTGTGCCAAGGGCCCCCTTGAAATCAGGACCTCAGCTTCAGGGAGAGAGGTTTCCAGTACACACACACAGTCGGCCCCGTTCACTTCGGGCAACCTGAAAGGGAAATAAAGGGAAATCCGAACTCCACTCTCAGTTGTGCATAGGACCTACATCAAGAGTTTCTCTCACAAAGTCCTGTGTTCTCATCTTCCAGCACTTTTTGTCAAGGGAAAAATTAAAAGAGGAAGAAAATTCAAAGAAAGGCTATGTACTCCGTAAGGCACAAAGAGAAAGAAAACTGAGTTTTCTGCCCACTGGGCAATGGGGTAATTTTCTTCTTTTATTTCAATGTTCACCTCTATTGTTTTATTCATTTTTCTCTTGGTTTGCCTTTTCTGCCCCTTAGCGTTTTTCTTTCTTCCCATCCTTGTTTCTAGAGTTAAGATCCTCCTTAGCCCGTGAAATCATCACCACTATGCCTTCTTGCCTTCTCTTTGCCCCCCTCTCCCAAGTCTGCCATGAATTCTGGAACTAAACTCCTGTTTAGCCTTCTAGTGAGCTGCTGGACCCTCACTCACCCACAGTCTCTGTGTGAGGCTGAAGGAATAGATTTAAATAAGATTCCAAAAAGAAGTTGAATCTGGGTCAGCAAGATGGCTCAAGAGATAAGTATTGTTGTTGTTAAACATGGAAACCTGAGTTTGATCCTTGGGGCGTGAGCAACACCTCCACCCCAATGCATACAAGTGAGCGTAATTAGAAACAAGCAAGTATAATTAAAAACAAGCAAACAAACAAACAAACAAACAAAAGACAGAAGCTTAGGTGGTATGTTTTTTTAAAAAGTGTTTCTGGGAAAGAAAGTAACTTGAAATGTAGTGCTTTGGAAGAGTTACCAAGCCAGGGAGGGGAGGGGAAAGGTGCTGGCTCCCCAGCAGGCCCTGGTAATTCCTCTCCTCAGTTTGACAGCAACGCTTCAAGTTTGCTGAGCATGCAAACAGGCTGCTGCTCATCCTGACTACACTGAGGTCTCGGCACAGTTTCCACAAATTACTCCTTCAGTCATCTTGGTTTCCTCTTCTGCAGGGTGACATGGGGGCACTCCCTACCGCTTTCATCTCTTCCATTGCCAAGAAGGCTTTTCCCCGTGCCTGTGCATTTTCTATAAATTAGCCATACAGATTAGTCAAATTAAACTGTCTAGATTTTCCCCCAAAACTCCCATCCTCATCTTGACAGGGTGTATGTGGCCCTAAGTTACTCTCACCTCCACTTTCCCACACTGTCTGGTTTCCACTGACTAACACTCATGCCAGCAGCATCTGATGGGCTTGTGTTATACACACTGATCCCCGGGGTGGACATAAGGAGAAACACAAGTATTCCCCCTCTGGTGATAGACTAGTGTGTATGAGGTCAGAAGGGCAGGGGAAGGAAGAACATCCTGCCATACATGTGCTCCCAATACATGGCTGCAAGGGCTTGGGGGAAAGGCCAGGCCATTCAGGAAGACAGTTGTGTGCAGGGGCAGGGGTACTTGTGTACACAGGGGAGTTGTGTGCAAGGACAGGGGTACTTGTGTGCACAGGGGATACTAGTGGCCTAGCCTGACATTTGGGTATCAAACAAATTCTTATGGAAAAGATAATGGAGATGAAAGTTGGTACTTATTACATTTCTGTCAGTCCAACCCCAATTTCTCATAGAACCTAGTCATGTGGATACTGCTAATTTCCTTGGCAGCCCCAGATAAAGCTCTTAATGTGATTTGAGTCCCTTGGAGATCAGCACTATTATAAATATAAATGTTCAAACACAAGCAAATGCCCACAACACACTGGCTTTCTGAGAGCCGGGGGCTTTCTGTGGTGTATGGCTAAATGGACTCACTGGCTAATGTCAAGGCAGGGTTCCTTCTCACCCGAAGCAGCCAACATGGGTGTTAACTTGTGCATGGAATGTACACAAGTTGGAAGAACAGTTTGGATGACAATCAGCAAAATACTAATTCAGAACTTCAAGCAGGGGTTTGGGTGGGACTGTAATCAGAACAGGCCCTGCCTGTAGCCAACCTGCAAAACCTCACCTTCACGTTCCGTTTAGTTTGTATTGCTTGCACGTGATGCCGCCACCCCAACCCCCACCTCCCGCAACCAATAGCTTTAAATAGATATCAAGTTGTTTGTTTATTTAAGAGAAAATAAGGTTCGAATGCGTAGAGTCTGATTTGACACTGAACCAGTGCGACTGTTTAGAGCACAGAATCTGTACACCTCGCCCAACCAGGGTTCTGATGTGGTCACCACTCACCTAGGAGAGCTGTCCCCTGGCAACACCTTGTTTGCCCAATTCGAGGTGCATAAAAATATAAAAGCATTCCTGTTTTTAGAAAATTCTAAAATGAAAGGTTATTTCATCAGCTTGCCCAAATGGAGCACGAACACCCAGGGCCTGCTGCTTCCTCTCAACTGAGGAACTATTTGACTTGGCCTTTGACTCTGTGTCTCTACTTTCCTTCTCCACAGAGGGAGAAAATTGGGGCTGGAAGAGGAGGAGGGAAGGAGGGAGGGGGAGAGAAGAAGAAAGAGATCGATGGAGAGAATGAGGTGAGAACCAGTCAGACTGGATCCTGAAACTTGGTGTTCCTAGGGTATACTTGTCTGTTGCATTCTTGGCTGAAGGTACAGTTATCGAAGGGGAGGGAATCAGTGAAGAAATAATGGAGCATTACTACCTGGCCAGCCTGTACCCAATCCTGACATAGGTGTCACCCACTAAGCCAAGGTAAGGCTGCTCTCCAACTGTAGCAACCCTTCTGTTTCAGCTTCCCCAGTGTGGGATTACAGGAGTGTGACTACACTCAGTCCCACTGTGTGCCTTACACTCCCTATGACCACTGATGATTGCATCTGCTGAAGCCATGGCCTTCCGCTGAAGGGCCGCCTTTCCCTTTGTACCCACTCTGGACTCAGCTCAAATGCTAATTCCTCCAAGAAGCCCTCCGGGTCAAGTCCCTGCTCCCCATCAACTGAGTAGTAGTGTTGACTTACTGTGCCTCAACTCTGTTTTAAGGAGCCGCCTATGTGCATTACTGCCTGCCTGTCTCCTGTTCTAGGGAAGGGTGTGCATTTCATCTGTCTGCTTTTCTGGGATCTAACAGTGCTTGGCAAAGCTGTGTGTCCACACAATAGCTAAAAGAACACAACTATTCAAACAGGTCTGTAACAAATGTGTTGTGCTCAGGGAACATAGATATGTTACACATTTTAAAAGGAGCTCAAGACTGTCCGGGAGTTTAAGCCTGCGATGCTGAGCTGAGTTCCAAAGTCACCATAGCACAGATTTACCTTGGTCGGTCTACAAAACATCTTTGACCCACAGTACACTCTACAAAGGGATAACTTTGTAGAGTGCACAAAGATATACAGGCTCAGAGTAAGAGTGTCAAGGGAGTTTGCAGACTAGACAGGAGCCAAATGGCACTGTAGTTCCTTTATCAAAAACAACAGTAAATTAAATACTTAGAGAAAGGTAATAGACTAGGAGACAGTCTAACTCTGGCTTCAGGGACAGCCACTGTCTCACAAAGTTGAGAAGTCATATAATAGGAGCATCATATTAGTTGAGAAGCCATATGATAGGAACATCATATTCGGGGCTCTCAAGGGAGTCAAGCAGATTTCCACATAAGTGAAAATGAGTGATGATGAGTTAGGTAGAAAAGGGAGTTATCTGGGGTCAGCCTGCTAGGGTCAGTGGAGGCAGTGGCTAAAAGGTGGGTGGTATGTTTGAGCCTGCTGCCCTCTGCTACCCACTTTTGGTGTGGATCAAGAAGAGCAATAATGGGTGAGGGGGTAAGGGCAAGGCCAACAAGAGGACCAAGAAGTGCAGCTTGCTTCCTATGCTGAGGGCTGGAGGCTGAGAGAAGCCCTGTTTAGCCAGATGCTGAGCACCATGTAAAACTGCAAGCCATTGTAGCTTTTGCCCTGAGCGTGGGGTCACCTTGATCCCCTGTCATCCTAGAATGCTTGTCATTCCTTGTCCCTTCTGAGCTCCCCAGCCTTGTTCTTTTGGCAGGTCAGAGGTATATTTTCCATATCCCAGGCTTATTGAGAACTACGGGGACAACGAAAGCAAGGACTCTGGACTGGACTGGGCCTCTTTATTGCTTGAAGACATTTCTCAAGTCTTGAAGGATCCAGTTAATACCCATGAAGTCTGTTGAGAAGCAAGCTCCACCAACAAAGCTGAGAAGACTCTAGAAAGAGGTAAACAGGGCAAGAGTTGACACCAAGGCTTCTCCGGCCTGGGAGAAGTAGCATCAAGTGTCAGCAGAATGCTCCCAAAGGAAAATTGCAGCTTTCCTTTCTTATGTATATCAGCCCAGTGATACTGCCAGGCTTAGGACTTGCATCAGTGATGTTTTGAGTTGAATGGCTCTTCATTAGGGGAGAGAGAGAGGAAGGGCATGGGCTTGTCCTTCAGGTTTAGCAGTATTCTTGGCTTCAAATGCTAATACAAACTCTTGTTTACTGATGACAACTGGAAACGTCCCCAGGGCTGGGGAAGATTCAGTCAGTAAAAGGCTCCCTATGCAAGCATGATAATCTGAGTTTGCTCCTTAAAATTCATATTTTCAAACCTAGGGCATGGTGGTACAGGCTTATAATGCCAGTGTTGGGGAGTCAGAGATAGGACCATCCCAGGCATGAACTGGCCAGCCTATCTAGCCTATTTGGTAAGCTCCAGGAAACTGATAGACCCTACCTTTAAAAAGGTGGATAGTTCCTAAGAAACAGTATAAAGTACATGAACATCACACACACACACACACACACACACACACACACACACACACACACACACCTTTGTTTGGGCACTATAACAATACCACGAGCTGCCATCTATATATACATCCAGTTCCCATAGACAAAAACATGAGTGTCTAAAGAAACTCAAGAATCTCTTCTCAAGTCTAGGTTGGAGGGCCATAGCCTGTTCTGCCTGGAAGCTACAGCTTAGTGAATCCCATAACTATTAAGATGGCCCAACACTCATGAGTTTGACCTCCCAGACAAGCAGAGGCCCACAAAGAAATGCTTGCTCAAAGCAGTCTACAATGGACACAGACCTTGCCTTCCATTTTCTTCCTTCCCTTCTCCATTTTGTGTCTGCTGAGCCGGCATGCAGTGAGTAAGAGCCAGAATATGAACACAAATCTGGAGCCACCCTCCTTCATGTCTTGGCACTAAACAAGAAAGCCTCCGCACAAATAAACAATTAAGTTAATTGTGGGTTTGACAAATATTTTTCCCCTGAGGAATTCAGTACCATTTGGGGTTAGGTTTCCAAGCAGAGAACCAGAAGGCAAGAAAATGATGGAATATGGTCAGTTCTCAGGACTCTAACCCCTAAAGAAGCAGCATAATTTGTCACAGGACCTTAATCTAAGGGAAGTCACCCTGTTCTGCTTGCACCTAGCCAGAGACCAGGGGCATGGTCCTGGGAGGCGTGCACACGGTGGGTGTCAATAGTATTTCTCTGAACTGAAAACAATGGCTTAATTCTTGCAAGCCCTTTGCACACAGAACTACACTATAGGATGTTGAACAGGGTCCCCTGGAGGGACACCCATGCCTTCCCTCTCTTGATATGATTTTCAGTGAAAATCAGCATTTGGCTGTTTTCAGCTTCAACCTTAAACTCTAGCTGGCTTTATCTTGTCTGACTTACTCTAATTGTACCTTAGTACAGGGATAGAGGCCATATGCCATCCAAATACCACGAAGGGAACACAGTGTGGTCCCCGTGAGAAGATCAAAGACCCAGGGTGGGAGGAAGGCTTTGCTTCTAAACTCGGGCCTTGCAGGTCTCCTGAAACCCTGACACGACCTAGGCACACTCCTACTACCTGCTGAGGTGGAGTCTAGACCAGGCACGCACTGTTTATTGACAGAGAAAGAAATACTCTCAGCCTGTCCGGTTTCAGAACAACTAGGGAGTTTCCAGGCTGGACATGAGAGAACTTTTACACTGTACCCAAACAGTCTTTTTTTTTTTTTTTCTTTTCTTTAGCCAAAATTAGAACAAAAGCAAACATTTACAGGGCTTCTTGCAGCAGGAAAAAGAAACTCAAAAGTCAAAACATTTTTTATGAAAAACTTTGTCCAGCTCTATACTCCCCTGGCCTAAAACCTTGGAAAGCTGGAAGTGGGTAGGAAACAGGCTGCCCCCCAGGGGCCTGGAGGTCACACTTGTTCTGGATCAGTCTCCAGGTAGGAAGTTTTCCCAGGCTGAAGGATAGACTATAAGGATGTTGGAGCTGTGAGGAGACAGTGAGGGCGGGGGTGTCCATAAAGGAGGTATTTTTCTTCACTAACCTGATGCCTGGAGTAGAGTTAATAAGAAACTACCCGGAACAACACCATAGTGAAAGCAGTCAGTCCCGTTTCTGCTGCCAACTTAGAAAGAACCTGATTATGGTTTACCCGGCCTACCCAACCCAAGCAGTGACCATGCTAGTTAGCATACTCTCTCAGTGTACAGGCTGTCACACGCTCTCCTACATTACAAACATCAACCTGTAAGGAGACCACAGGCAGAGGTCCTTTCTCCACCGGCACTGCCCAACCAGGGCAGGCCTTGTTTACGAGAGAGTTCATTGGACCTAGCCAGTCTCTCTGATCTCCATCGGGATCCCAGACCTGTGTTCATCCTCAGTTTGGCCCCTTCTAACATAGTGGTAGTGAGGAAGCCTTTCTTTTAAAACAATCTCTCATTTATTGACCTGGAGAGCATCGATGAAGCCATCTGTTCCTGAAACTGATCATATATAATAACACATAAAATGTCAATAAAAATTCACAGAAGTTCTTGTCTGTCTGCACACTTAAGTCAAGGTAGGTTGTTAATTCATGTAGGATTTATCAGCATATAAAAGACACTTATAAACAACTTAATTATTGAAAATCATGGGAGTATAGATTGGTGTCCAGGTTATGTCTTTTAAAACAGTAAGATAACAAAATAAAGACACCAAAACCAAAAAAGCAAAAAATTCTTTTCCTGGTTTTTTTCTCCTAAAAAGTACAATTCAAGCTATCTCTTCCTCAGCCCCACCCCATCTCCAGCCAGCATCCCAAAGACAGCCAAAAATGTGTTGATGTAAATAGGTCCACCAGAAGTAGGGTTGGGCACACGGCTTGTCACCTAAATCACAAAAACACAACTGAAAGAGAGCTATTCTTAAAGACTCACGTACCATAAAAGGGGAATTTCCAGAACTTCTGATATTAGCAATTCAGGCTTCCATTCCCTTCCTCTCTAGTTTCAAGATGAGACCATGACAGAGAATGACCTGTCAGAAAATAACATCCAACCACGAAACTCCAGGTACCAGCATCCAAGTGTGCAGACGTACACAGATTCCTGCCACCTGCAGGAATTTCCACTCTGATGTGTCTCAAGGAGGCAGGGTTTGGGGAGAGAGGGAGAGAGAAAGTGCGGGAGCAAAGGAGGAAGGGGGAGAGAGAGAGAGAGAGAGAGAGAGAGAGAGAGAGAGAGAGAGAGAGAGAGAGAGAGAGAGAGAGAGAGAGAGAGAAAGAGCTGCGTTTGCTCTCATTATTCCTTTTATGCATCTACCGTCTATGGTGTTATGTTTTTTTTTTATTTTAATGCAAACACAACTGCATATTTGATGGTCTTTCCAAAGCATATTTTACATTTCCACAATGTTGTGCAGTGATTTTTTTTTTTTTAGGAGCAGAGATAGATGGGAATTTTCTCAAAATGAATGCAAGTGTAGAATGTGCCTCCTTTTGATTTACATGTTTACAAATGCACTTCAGAACACTGTGCAATGCCTGATTTCCACAGGATGTTCCAGGGAGAAGGGAATTAGTTCATTCCTATGGCCAACTGAACATTTTTGGACATTTGCTTTTTACAGGCCTGGGATGCCAGGTCCTGCAGGGAGCTGTACTTACAAAATAGGAGTAAAATCCAGCTGAATGAGGAAATGACCCACATGGAAACACCCACAAGTCTACGCGAATACACACAGCTACTGTTTGATGAATCTGCTCACCTTTCAAAAGACTTCCCAAACAATGGGCACTGTCTGCACATAGAGACATAGCATCCAGTGTTTGCTGGCCAACTTTGTGCTTCTAAATCCTTTTAAATGGGGTTGTTTGCCTTCTGTCGACTTTTTCTATTTTTCCAAACTGAACTCACTTTGCCTTAAAAATCTTTTTACTTAAGTATGATGTACCTTGAGAAAGTGAAAACAATCTATGTCATGCTTTGACAAATACTGATAGCCAAGTACAACCTAGGAACAACTCTCTTACCAAGATGTGGAACATTTCAACACTATCAGAAAAAGAAAGGAAGAAGCAAAGGAAGGAGGGAAGGAGGGAGGGAAGAGGGGAGGGAGGGAGAGAGAGAGGGAGAGAGAAAGAGAGAGAGGAGAGACAAATCCCTCAAAGCCATCATGTCCTAAAATTATCTGCATCTAAGTACTGATGAGCGGAGATTATCAGTGTGTTTAGGGGTAGAGGTGGAGAAGGTAGGAGGTAGCTAATCATGAATCATATAAACAAACAGCATATAATGAACAACAGTGAAGATGTGTACAAACAAGCCCTGCTGACACCTAACCAACCTCCTAACAGAGATGGTGCCTTTCTTTCCTGGTTTGAGCATCGGGGTTTACATGCTTAGAAAGAGGGAAGTTGAGGCTGCGTAGTCAGATGGGCCCTGCTCTCCCAGGAGTGAGGGCTGTCTGCCTAGGAAGGCCCAACCAAAACTCTGAGAGCTCTTCCAAAAGTCTGCTGCAACACTGAAAGTGGAGTTCACATGACCAGGCACATTATGAACTTTTCTTAGCATTTCCTGTTTCCCAGATCTCAGAGAATCCCTTCAGGCAATGGCTGGCCCAGGGTAGCTGATGGGATGAGGAGAAAATAGGAAGACCACACCCCCGTACCTGCATTTGTCCATTTCTGTAGGATGTCACTGTACTTGTGGTCTATTACCAGGATAGGGTAGGGCTGGGAGGAAACTTTGGCCATATGCACAGCTTTGGGGTACAGTGGGGGTATTCTGGGTCTAGTAGACACACTTCCTGATACCATCTTGTCAGCACTAAACTGCTTCCAAAGGGAAGCAGGTACCTCTAGACTCCTTGCCATTGGATCCTTCTCAAAGTTTGAGATGATTCATAGACATCTGAATGTGTGTCTCTGCCGCAATACCCAAACCGATTATGTCACCAGATATCACGCAGGCAGGAGTTTGTTTAAAAAGTCACTTTTCCAAAATGGTACCCAGGGTGATCCTTTCACTCTGCAACCAAAACAATGTAGTTGAAAAATTTACAACTTTCAACCCTTGCAAAGGTCACCTCCCTGCCTCCCATCCTCCCCAGTTCAGAGCATAACGGTTATTTTCAGTCACATAGATTGTTCTCTATTCATTTGCATTGGGTGAAATCCCTCCTGTGGGCTACTGTGTGAGCACTGCCTCTGGCTTGCTGGTGGGTCTCTTGTAGTCTACATATGTGTCTATATTTTCTGTCACGTTTTTAGGTGTCCAGCAGATGGAATGCAGTTGCTGCCTTGGTGGTTATGGTCTATTTTTGTTTAAGTGGTGGCTCTCCATCTTTCCTGGGATCTTCCTGGTCTTGAACCCCACATTCTTCTACTTAGGACTCCTGAGTATGGGGATCACAGTCACACAGAGCCACACCCACTGGTCCTGAAATAGTTTTCTTTTCTCTTTGTTTTAAGGTAAGACTTCTTAGGCTTAAGCAAAGCCCTTCTCGAAGATGCTCCAAGAGCTCTCTCTCTCTCTACCCCTCCAGCAACCCGATCCCACATTCAACTGACACACTGGTCATGTTTTAGGTACAGAGAAGGCTTACTGGAATGCTATTATAGTTTTTCATTGAAAGTTCTAGTGCCAATCACAAAGGTCTGACTAAATGACAAGTTTGTCCCTAGCACCCACCATCACTGAGGAAGGGGGGGTGTGGTCTTGCAGATGGAAACCCACACATTGAACACTATTGCTCAGCACAGAGGCCCTCTCTCCCTACATGAAATGTCATGCACACAGCTGGCACGGGAGGCGGGGGGGACTGCATGTGTCAGGCAATAACGCTGGATTTCAGAACCATGTTTCTCTAATGGTAACTGAAAGGTGACTCATGCTGCTACATGTGACCCACAGCACTGGTTGAGTGTAGATGTGTAAACCAGAGCAATTCTTAGAACACAGATCGCCCTTCCCACACGCTGTTTATTTCCCTTCGCTTAACAGGAGGGGGCAATGGCAGAGAGGAGCTGCCTCAGGGCTGCTAGCTTTACACTCAGATGTTGGAAAGTCTCCAGAAGAGGAAGCAAAGGACACCAGCCAAACATCAGGAAATAAGGAAAACATTTAGTTTTAGAGGCCATTGGACACCCTGAGAAAGTGCCTCCAAATCTAACAGGATATGGTCCATGAACATAAAAATTAAGTGCTGTCTATTTCTGTATGTACAAATGTAGCTCTAATGGGGGTAGGGTTGGTATACAACCACATAGGGTAACAACAACCCACCATTGAATACTCCTCCATTCCTGGGATCCATTGTAACTTTTGGTAGTTCAGATGCATTCCAGTGATTATATCCCCCGACTTATTCTTTGCTCACTATAGATGGTATCAGGCCCAAGTTTGGGGACAAGCTGTTGTAGGAAGACATGTGAGGACACAGCTGCCAAGCACTCTAGAGAGTATTTCCTACCTCTTTCTCACTTCCCATTTTCTATTGAACCAGATTCTACCTCATTTGCCTGTTTCGTGAAGACCATCACTATCTGTCCCCTCTCTCCTTGTCTTCTAACACTACTAAGTTAATTCTGCAGTTTGTGTCCAGTGAATAACAGAACTGCATCTTTCCCTTTGTCCTTAATGAGGACAAGGGAAGGGACTTCGGCACCACCCCAGTGCGTACACCAGTCTCTCCGTCTTCACTTTCTTGGTGTCTCATAACCTTACTCTTGCTCCATCTCCCTAATGTGGGCAGCCTACTCCACCCAAGAAACACCCGTGAAGCCTTCCTGACCCATCGTTTGCACTGTCCAGAACATCTAACTTCTTCCATCAACCCCCATTGCTATCTCACATCTGATCTCTAGTTTTGTTGCTACCCTACATGAGTCATGTTTGGTTGCAAAGGAATTTTGCTGTTGTTTGGTAGCATGGCAATTCTATTCTTTACTCCTCTGGAGACTCACAGTAATGGCCAAATCAGATTAGGATAAATCTTCAAGCTTCAAAATTAGGGCAAAATAATAGTTGATTTTAGCCAGAAGGTCTTATACACAAGGTCTTAGTAAAGCTTTAGCCCTCTGTTAAGTCTGGATGCCTGCCATCCAATAGACAAGCTCTACTTTTTAATCCCAGTAGAAGCTAAGTACATTCAGGCAAATAACCAACTCAGCCAATAAGAGTCCTTTAGGTAGCACTGAATGCAAACATTTCATAATTATCAATGCATCAAGCTTTATCCTGACCCAACAAAATAGGTGCTATAAGTATTTCCATTCTGCAGAGGAGGGAACTGAGGTACAGTAAGTAATTTATCAGAAGTCATAAAGAAGAAAGTGGCCAGCTAGCATCAGACGTAGGAACTCTGGCCCCAGCATGCACTTGTTGCGGCCCTGCTACGTAACGGTTTACAGGGTGTGTTTTATGCGTTTGTTTATGGCAGCAAAGAAGACCCTGCTTTCTACACAAACACCTTGTCAAAGCTACAAAGATAAAGGCCATCATCACTCAAACTCAAGTCCAGCGATAAGGAAGCCGGGGGTGAGACAGATTTCCAAGGCGTCCTCACAAAGTATACCATCATGAGAGCCAAATGAAGGGAAGTTTCTTTTAAATGTATGAGGCTTAAAAAAAAAATCTAGAAATCCAAAGTCAGCGCTACCTATCTATTCTCATCGGAAGCACCACATTCCATGATCTGGGCTCATCATTAGATAGTCTCTTCTCAGGCAAAGGATCCACAGCTAACACAATCTTTCCAAATCCTATATTGCTCAGTGTAAGGAAACTGACTGCAGTTGTGATACTTTAAAAACACAGTCACAGTCAGCCACACATATAGAACTCCAGATTATGAACCAGGAAAACGCAACAAAATAAAACAAAGCCCTCATCCTGGTGGTCAAGTCATGGCAGGAAATGATGCCACCAGCAATCATTCATGTATTAGCAGTTGCTTAAGCTAACCATAAGGCTTTTAGGGGGAAAAGGCTGGGAGGGAGCGGTTTGAAACGAAGCTCCATTATTAATGCAGTCAAACTATTCAGCTGGATTCAATAAAGTAAAAAGCTCTGCCCAGACTAGTGTCTGTAGTAGAAGATGCTAAGAGCTGTTTTTTTGAAAAAAAAAAAAAAAATCTGGCTTTATTGAATCCAGGCTGTATATGCAGCATTCCTTCTTCTTGATGGCTGGGAAGTCACCCTGTGCATTTGAAAACCTTTTCAGAGCAGTGGACTTTTAACTGTGTCAAAACAGCACTGTTGGATCAAGGGGAGCAGCTTTATAATGTTCAAGGTAATCAACACCTTGGCAGAATGTTGGCTAGATTGCCAAGAGATGCCGCAGGCCCTGCTTCCAGCTAGAAACCACCATCAGGAACCTATGGGGGACCTGAGGACACAAAGATGGATAACCCGTGACTCTTCTGTGGGGGACATTACAACTCTGAGAGTGGGACACCATTGGTAGGGTATTTGGTTCAGATGAAGGCCACTTGGTATAACTCTGTGGGTGTCTGTATTTCTTTGTGGGCTTGAATCACTCCCCTCTCGTGTCTTTGGCTCTGAGCTCATTGCTAGATTGCTTGGTTGCCCAGGCCCCTTACAGAAGACCTTCCGACCTTCCAGGCAAAGGACCTTCTGCTTTCATCATTCCAACAATACCCTCACGTGTACCTGTGCCTATCCCTATTGGCCTGATCCACATCCAACGTACATGTCAGTGAGGTGACGAGATCCTAGATCTCTCCTGTGCTGCACATGAGAAAGATCCAGGGGAGAATTTATTCCCTTGGATCAAGACAAAGGGGTGTGGGGGGTAGAGGATGTCCCAAGTGAATTTGTATTGTTTAACATAAATGCAGCCATGCCAAGGACTCTAATGCCTCAGATCCAAGGGAATGGCAAAGCCTTTCCCTGGTCCATGTGCAGATTGTTGGCAACAACTGAGGAACATGTCCACCTCACTTTCTTCCTCCCAGATGTTTAGAGGCTAAAATTGCTATTCTACAGAGATGGTCTACAGAGAACAGCTAACATGCCTCCTTGTTCACTTGTATACTTAACCTCATCTCTTTGGTGGAGATATTTAAAATAAAGTCACCTGTTTTCTAAGCTGCTGCATGCCTCCATCAGGGCACACTTCTCACTGGACCCAGCCTTTCGGTATATGTGTCTGTCTTTTCTTTACATTCTTGTCACCTACTCAGGGTCAAGTCCTACATGTTTAGGTTAAAAGTCTAGGTATTTATGTTCACCTGTTCAAAAAATATTTACTGAATGACAATGGCCCAGAAATAGAGATAGTGACAAGAAAGATTATCCAAGAGTCTGTCCTCAAAGACTCTATTATCTAGACGAAGAAGATATAAAACATTGTAGCCCAAGGGAACATCTAAATGATGAACATGCTACACAGCAATGTTGAGAACAGACACCACTAGACATGTCTAGTCCAAAACAGTCCGACATGACATTGAAACTGGTGCTCCAGATGGGCAGACTCTTGTACCATATCACTTTAAAGCTGTGCTTTGTACCTTAGAAAGAGGCCATTGACTCCTTGTAAAGCATGTCTTAGACACACAGTTGGTGATAGTGAGGCTACAGGCCCTGGGACACAGAGCCTGGCTCTCAGCATCAGGAGCTGTTTGCTAGCTGGTTTCCTGTGTAGAGAGCCATGAACATTGAAAGTCCTCATGACTTTATACGTGTTCAGGGTCCCAGACAAAGATTGTTAACCAGGAAAAAGAGGGACATCTTGAGGAGAAAGAGCCCATTGAGGTTGAGGATAGGATTTCATCTGGAAATGAGGAACTTGATAACCTTTAAAAGTAAAGAGGGCCTGTCTTTGGGGATGTACTATGGACATTATTCTGGCTGGGGTGAGTGGCCAGGATCTCAGAGAGTGGGACAATAATTCATGTCCCGACAAGCAGGAAACACTGGCAAATGAAGGTATTTAAATAAGACTCACTAGTGAAAGTGACTGCAGCAAGATAGGGCCACATAATAGCCTTTCAGGCAATGGAAGCTCTATTCATATTAGCAGTATGCATCTCCTATGCCAGTACTATCTTTTATGAATTTATTGCTTTATTCCCTCCAACCTTCTTTTCTTCTGTTCCTTCTGCTAGAGAGAATCTACCAAATGCTACATAGTGTTGAGACAAATACTGCTCAGCTTAGTGTTGCTACTACACAGAAGGATGAGATGGAACCCTTGTCTTCTCACACTTGAGCTGGGGGCACCAACAGCTACAGATGCGAATATGGCAACATGATGAGCTGTTACCACAATGGAATGTACAGACTGTGTATAGGAGAGATGTGGTGGAGGTGGCATCTGTTTTGAGTGGCGTGTAGAGGCTTCCCTGGTATACAATGCCACAATAAATACGTCACATTGGAAGGTGTTCAGCTGGTTCTCATGGGCATCAACTCTCTTCCTTCCTTCCTCCCTCTGTTCATTACTGTCTAATCCATTTAAATCTCTGTATGTATGTATGTATGTATGTATGTATGTATGTATGTATGTATGTATATATCTATCTATCTATCTATCTACCTATCTATCTATCATCTCCTTTTTATCCATCCATCTACCGACTTGCCTACTTATCTGTGGGAGGTGTGGAAATCCTTTATGGAGGAAGAAGTGGTACAGAGAGCGAGGCACCACAAACTCCTGTGACTCCTTGAAGAGTCCCTATCTCCTGTATGCAGTGTATGATCTGACATGGCTCTTGAAACACAACACAAATTACTCAAGGCCAGAGTGGTGGCTGTTTCCTCTGTCTTCATAGGAATCTCCCTGGGGAATTGTGCCCTCCCCTACAGGTTCATGGACAGGCTCATGGACAGACTCATGGACAGGCAAGTCAGATTTGGCTAAACAACACAGGCATCACCGCAGTTTGCCCTTGAATACATTAACATATCCTAACTGGCTAAAAGGCTATATATAAGCTTAAGTAGTAAACACTAAAGTTAGACCTGCACTCTGATGCTGGTCTCTGGAGTCTGAATCCCAGGGATCTTTATGGACTCCATCTCTCCACTTTCCCCCACTCCCTGGTCCCTGTTTCCATACACTTATATCTTAAATGCTTAATCTTCCCTTTGAAGGTTAAGTCTCACTCCCAAATGCCATCTATCAAGGTAAAAGCCAATGGAGTATCGGAGTTCCCTCTCTGGGGTCTCTGACAACAGGATTGTTCTTACCTGGATGGGATGGCTGGGTGGCTCCGCTAAAGAGTAGCAGGAGCTATACAGAAACTTTTCAAGGGCTCCATGTGTCCTGTCTCCCCGCATTGCCAAGTACAGTTCAATTCTCTTGAGCCAAGGACAGTTGATTCTCTTTTAATACTGGGTCTGACTCCCCACTCCCCACGCTGTCATGGTATGGTTACAGATCACTGCTGCCACTAGCTGGAATTCTATTGGAGATGCTAACTCTGTCCAGGGGCTTAGATCAGGCTTATCATAACCCATACCCAACATCAAGAGCCCCAGATCTATAAGATGCTTCGTTATGTAGCTTGCACTTTCTAATGCACTATAGCTTCTGACCTGTTTCCAATGGGAGGAAAATTAAACATGCTCAATTTATTGGTAAAGCTTGCCTCTGCAGTATACATTTCTAAAGGTTTTCTTTTCTTTAGTTAAGTCCCAAGTCTTCCTGGAGTGCTAGAGCTTTGAGGAGTTCTACATGTTGGGAAAGATGAGAGATAATCTGAAGGTGCACACTACTGACCAACGACTGCACATTCTCTCCTGGAGTCAAAGCCAAATGAGTCGGTACCACTGAACAGCTGACCAACACCTAACCAAGCCCTACATATTTATCACTCAGGTTATTAGTCTTAATTCTGGAGATTCAGGCTTAGGCTTAGGGTTAGGGTTGCTGATTATTCTAACAACATCGGATACGTAGGTCTGTCTCCAGTCCCTGACTCTTCATCTAACAGGGACACTGCTCAGGTCTACAGGCAGGGAGACAATATCTACTAACAGTCATTCTCTAATTAACTCATCCCATGAGAGCTTCTAATTGGTCTTCCAGGAGCCACTTGGTCTTGTTTTCTAAATTGAATGAAAATAAAAGTCTATTCCATTTCCATTTTCCTTAAGGTATAGACACCAATGATCACCACAAAGGTAGTATTAGAGTTATCTGATATTTTTTTTAAAGGCAGGGTTGCTATGTGTAACCGTGGCTGTCCTGGAACTCACTCCAGAGTCCAGGCTGGTTTCCACCTCAGCCAGCCTCCGCCTCCTGACGGCTGGAGTAAAGGCCTGCTCCACCACTGCCTGGTTCTATCTGAAATTTTTATTTGGGGGAAAGAACTGAGATGCTCCATGTCTGTTCTTTTGAATTTTCATTACTTTCTCTGTAATAAAACAACTAACCTAATACACTCGCCACGTCCATTAGGACTGTAATCAGTGGCCACCGCATGAGAGCAAGCCTGGCACTGAAGCCAACCCATCAACCTCGGGTTGGCCACTTATCGCTGTTGTGGTAATGAACAGTTGGCTTGATATTTCTGGGCCTCGACTTCTTCATCTATGAAATAGGATAGCGATATACTACATCACACTGGTTCTTATGAGAACTAAATGAATTGAATGCTATGTGCTTTAAAAGAATGAATGGCCATGGTCAGCATTCTATTGGCTTTCATGATAAATGAGTACATCACTAAACTCATCGGCACTATCCAGACTGGATAGCCTCTGGGACCTTCAGCTTTACACGGGATACAGCAAAGAAAGTCAAACAGTGTCTGGAATGCAGCAAGTGTTTGGTGTCAGCAATTAAGAACTGGGGTGCTGTTGCCCTGGCCCTTCTCATTTCTGCCGTTCAGGAAGGCCCAGCCCCAAGCTCAGTTCAGAAGGAATCCTTGGCTGGCACTGAGAGGTCACAGGTCATTCTGACATGTGGACAGTAGGTAGTCTGATCACATTTACAGTTCTCCCATTTCACCTTCTTTCCATGTTTACCTTCTCCATTTCTCTTTATAATTGAGTATTCAGATTTTGTGGCTATATACAACCTTTAAATACAATTTCCTATTACAATTTGAGTGTGTAAAGGCTTCAAATCTGAAATGTCCTCAATACAAAAGGACTTGTACATCAATGTGACACTGCTAATACTAATGTCTTGGTGTGGGTCACAGTCAACACATGAAATTACCTTCAAGTCATATGTACAAGCTTCACATGAAACCAAAATGAATTATACCTTCAGAATTGTATCAAATACCCAAGGTGTGTGTACTTACAAATATGCAAATATTCCAAAATCCAGAAACATACGAAATGTTTTTAATTGAGAGAATTTCAGAGGTAGAGCTCCAGCCTGAACTTGTGAGTGTGCATGGGGAGTCACACGTAGGGTGAGGTCGCACACACGGAGGCAGGAGGAGTGCATTAACTGGCTGCTCACTGGCTGTACTCAAGGGCCCATCTTCCTCCTACTGTGCTGCTTCCTGGCTGCCAGCTATGAGAAAGGGAATAACACCACGGTGAGGCCTTCTGCCAAAAACTCCACGGAGACATCCTTTGACTAGGGACACTTTTAGAAGCCTGGAAAATGATTTATATTCGAAATGATGCTAGTTGGATATTATAAACTGAGTTTCAGTTGAGTCATCTTGTGGTAAGGATCAATGTGTTATTCTATACGGAATAAGTCATTAACCTTGCTGGGTATTGCTCTGCCTAAGTACTCATGTGTGATGCATGTCTCTCATTTGCCTATGTCAGAGTTTTGGGGAGACTTTTAAAATTTCAGCCCCAAAACTAACCAGAGTAATGGTCAAAAAGAAGAGATCCCAAATCTTTACTTCTATTAGCTGACCTTTTAACATTTTAGGAAACGAAAACACTTGCATAGCCAATAGATACAGTCCAAGTGCCTACCCTCCAATTCAACTAGCTAAGTGTGAATGAGGGCAATTTACTTCTAGAGGCAGAAAGGTTAGGAGATACTGATGGCTTCAAATGACGTGTAATGAAAATGCTTAGTGGTCTTGCAAGGACAGAGTACTTCTAAATAGAAGATGAGGAGAGATGTAAGTGACAGTTAGCAGCCAACTGATAATATTTCTAGGACTCTAGTTAAGTGGACCTACCAACAGCCTTACCACACAGGGCAAAGTGCACCTGAAAGACATTTCAGAAGAAAGCTCGTGAGTTCTGTATGGCAAACATGCTTCACTTCATAGCATATAAAAACGTATTTGTTAGGGATGGAATTCTTGATATATGCCTGTTTTAATAACAAATAGAAGGTAGAGATTATTCAAGCTAACTCCCAAAGTACAGGCATATTGGCTTACCAAAGGCCCACGTAACAACATCCCAGTGAGGGGAAGTCTCCAGGGTGCCTGTCTAGAGACAGCAGAAGAGCTTGCAGGCAATCACCCCCCTCATCCTTCCAGCATCAACTCATTGGATGAGAGCGTTCCTATGCCAGCCATTTACTGAGCAAGAATAATGCAGACGTGGCTGGAAGAACTCAGGAGAGAAGTCTTGCTTTTTAATCAAAGTCTAATTTCCCACCGTGGATCTTTGGGAAATCAAAGATCAAAAGAGGAAGCAATAAGCTTAAAATGACCAGATTTGACCTAAAAGGGCCTTGAGAGCAGGAAGACACCTGTGCTGAGCGAGGGTCAGCTAGCACGTCTCTATTTGGAGCTCGTTTCCTTTCTCTGTTGACCTTTGCCTCCCTGTACTGGGCTGCATGAACTTTTTCTGGGGAGATATAAACAAATATCTGATCACTCCCAGTAGGGCACCAACCACAGGTAAGGGAGCACTCAACCCAAGTCCAGACTGGCAAGCCAGTGGGTTTACTGGGGTGACTTTTACAGATCATGGTTGAAGGGTTACTTACAGGAGCACGCATGACCTTAAAACAGCTACATCACCCTGAAGTCTCATCCCATCATGGAGTCTCCCTTTCAAGTTAACCTTGTATATCTTATATATCCTCAAGCACCTCCCAAGAACACAGGTAGCTTTGCAGGAGGCAGTGGATAGTGACTAAAATCCCCAGGTGAGGATCCCGGGACCATTTTCTCTTCCTTTTCCCGTAGACCTGACTATCAGAGTGATTAGTTAATTGCTACAGTTACTGGGCCAAGGTAAGTGATGCTCCATGGTGGGCGAATGTGTTATGCAGAAGGGAAGAGGCCATGCTATAAGACTGCTACCTGCATTTTCACTGACTCTTCATAGGGTATCCGTGAACAGTGATTCAAACTGAAACCAGAGACAGTGGCATTACATTGCCTGCTTTGGAACAACTAAAGGCTCTAATATAAGAGCTATGATCTGCTAACTTCTTTGTTTTATTCCAGAAAGAGACTGAAACTGTGAAGATAAAGGAAAAAAAATCAGTTTTCAGGCTGTATTTTCCTGGGCTCACTGCTAAAATACAGTCTCGTCAGTAAACACCAACTCTACCTGAACATCTTGGATGTTATTTGTTTAAACACGTTTGTTTTCTCAGCGGGGCTAAATATGTTTTCCCCTGGTGCTTTTGAAGGAACATTTAAACTAAAATAAAAATAAATGACATGCTTTAGAAGTTGGAGTCTCGAGAGCCAGAGTAGAGCGCAGAGAATGGGCACAGGAAATGCATTTTAGGACCTGTGCAGTTGCTCTCCTCTTTTGGTTGCTCTAAATAGATTTAGGCAAACAGAGTGGAAGAGAAAGGTACATTTCTACCCTGCACAAGTGATGAATGACAAAATTATCCCCATGTGGAGCTAAGTTTAGAGTTGGTGTCTGATCACAGAGTCATTTATTTCCATATTGTTAAAAACCCAATCCTATTCCTAAGAGTTCTAATAATTATATAAGACTTCTTTCTTATTTATACCTAGTCTTTTTCTCATCTGCCATATTCTTAACTAATGAGCATGAAGAACCATTTACTATAGAATAGCAACTGAGATTAAAATTGACTGGAAGTTCCTTTCAAATGAAAAATTAACATGGGATTTTTATCATTGAAAGAGCTTTTCCTCCTGGGTGAAAGAATCTTTACTTGTTTTGGGGTAATTCATAAGTTCTCTAGCAATATGAGGCTAAATATCTTAATGCTTATGAATTTTTCTGGGATGGAGGTATGCTATTTTCATTCTCAAAAGACATACTATGTGTTTATCAGTACTATATATGAACATAGTCATATATATACATATATATATGTATTTATATATAATCATGTAATTCTTATGTAAATATATGAAATAAAGGTTATTTTGATCCCCACTTTATAGATAATATGTCTAGGCCTAGAATAGATAGATGAGTCATATGTCATTCTGTAGGTAGAAATCAGGTCACTTGTAGCCTAAGCCAGCAATTATTTATTAAATGCCAAGGGACCAAGCTGAGACCCTGAAGCTGAATAACTACTCATTGAGAAACATAAGGGGCACTTCCAGCAGTCATATTCGTGGAGATCTGGGGTTGCTTTGTATTTACTCCCCCGTTTTTCTGCATAAAGCTAGGCTTCCTGGCATTTCAAACTCCCAGGTTTTTCTTTCCTGAAACTCAACTGAAGATTGGGGATTAATGCTTTTATCTTGAGCAGTCTAAAGAGGATCAGCAATCCTCCTTCAATGCAAATGCATCTCTGTTATCTGTACCCCCCCACATGAGGTTCCTCTAAGAACCATACAGCATACCCTTTAAAACATTTCTGCCATTTTCACCTAAGAGAGTAACCCTCATCTGGTTGAGGGATACCTGTTGTGACACTGATATTTTGCAAGGAGTTCCCTTCCTTAAACACTACTTACTTAAAAGGCCACCGTGTGTGGTCTGTTAGTCATTTTGTAAGGCCCAGATATAGCTCCCTCTGCAGAGGCTCAGTGTGCCAAATCTCAGTCATGATGAGAGATACCACGGCAATGTCTATCCTTTGCTGAGCTTTGAACATATAAGCATATTTGACAACTTTGTTAGTTGATAAATATATGTATAGGAGCTATAATTGGACTGACCTGGAGATTGCAGTTAATCAAATGTCTGATGGTGTATTGTTTCATCTACAAACTCCTTTATGTATATTATTTCCAAAAGTCATATTCAAAGTACGTAAAATTCAGCATGGCATGCCCCCATGCCAAGCAACCAGACTTGTGCTGTAGCAAGAGCTGGCACAACCAGGCAGGAACATCCCAGGTAAGTGCCAGCCCAGGTTAGGCCTTGTTTCACTCATGAACAGAAGCAGCGATCCTAGTGTAAGGAAGCCCAGATGCAGGGAACTTGGTCCAGGCAGCTGGTGTTGACTGGGTGTGCGATTCAAGCTCATGGTTTCTAACCACAACTGTGTCTTTCTCCCACTACCCTGGTATCCAAAATGCAACTCAGAACCCCTGCTACATCGGGTGGGGATGAATGCAGTAAGTATACGGCATGCATGCAAAACCTTCATATGTATACAAATAAACCTTAAAACCAAGAGTCCCAGCGACCACAGTCAGACACCTTCTGCTGGCAAGCTTTCTGAAGTGCTGGCTTGTCTCAGAACAACTCCTCTGCAATCACAACCCTACGCCAGCAGAGGATATCTGACCTTAGATGATGGGAGAGATGGACGGCATTTTCAAGCAGCACTAAATCTAAGAAATGTCTCAACTTATGTTCTGCTCCAGGCATTTGCTTGTGCATTTTCCCCCGAAGAGCCACTCAGTGGACCCCAGTCAGCATTCCGCATGGGCCACTGTCAGGTTAGGACTTTATGAGGGTAGAGAACAGGGGTAGCATGGGAATTAGCATTTGAGAACTCATGAAATAAATTAATTTGTAGTCTAGTCAAGTATTTTCTACAGTGATGAGACCTGGTCCTAGAAACTGTTATGTCTCTCATGTTTTCTCCACCCATTTTGGATACCAGGGGTGCACTGAGCAGGAAAGAAAGAAGTGCAGGAACCCAATGCATGTGGGCAGCCCTAGAAAACAACCTTATGCTGTAGGCTCAAGATGAGATAGTCACCCGCTTAGCGGCCTCCAGTGCATCATCAGTGCATGCTCATAAAGCCTTTACTAGTTGATGGCTGACTGAATGAAGGTTAAAACCACACATGAACACGTTAGTCAATAAGTGAGGCAGTGACTGAGTGAGCAGTAGGTGTCTGACTACGTGCACATAAGCAGCTATATTCATCTTAAGTTGCTGGGTCCCCTTTGGCAGAATGTCTCAAACATGACCTTTCCTAAGACCAGGGGAAGAGCTAACTCTGCAACCATGCCTTTGTGCAGTCTGTGTGATTCAACTCTACAAAATGAAAACAACAGAAGGAATCCTTAAAACACAAAAACTCTGGCTAAAGAGACAAGAGCACTATGCCAAGAGTTTCCCTGTAGCACTCTGAATGCCTGCCATGAGACTTCAGACTCCAGCTAGATCTGCATGGTCTGGGAGGATGTCCTTCTTGTGTCACCTGGGTGCTTATCATCATGGCACCACTGTCTACTGTGCTAGGATGGACTACCCCAAAGTGGACACTCTTGGAAAAACAAGAGGTTCTTGAGCTTAAAAGTCAATGATTGGGCATCCTCTTCGGTTTGGCTTTGGTAAGGGGTGTGTGGTGGGTGGCACTGCATTGGTGATGATGCAGATGAGAAAGATCACAGGGCACATGAGGAAGTCAGAGACCAGAGGGAGGCCAGCCTTGCTGGTTTTATAACAACCCAGGCTCATGAGAACTAGCTCACTCCTGGAGACCTTCATTAGGCTCTTCCAAGAGCAGCACTTAATCACCTTCCCCTGCGCTACACTTTTTAAAACTCCTTCATCTTCACCCTGTCACTCCAGAGACCAAGCTCATGAAGTCCTGGGAAGCCCTCAAATTGCTGCAGCCTCCTCTGTATTTAGTGATGACTGACTGCCTTCAATTGGAATCTTTACCCATGTTTGAGACTGACTGTTAGTTCTCCTGGGTCAGGGAACCTAGCATAAGTATTAACAGATTATCATTTGTTGATGTGTAACAAAGACATTTTAGCAAAGGGACTTTTCCCTTTCGATGTTTTGGCTTTAACATTTCAGGGGACCATCAAAAAACACAGAGCCCCAAATCTGGTGCAATAAGGAAGTAATGAATGTCTTTCAGGGAGGCAGAGTCAGGGCCCTGTTAGCTTCTAAGCCATCTCTGAGATTCACTTGGATAACTAGGGAAGGTATTGGAAATGTGTTTCCTGTATACTCTCATCTTCAGGTCGAGGAACCAACTTAACCACAGCTTTTACCAAGAAGAGCATCACCAAGACAGCCAGCATGGGACTGTAAGTTATGCACAACAGGAAATGACACTTGGTCATCAGCCACTTCCCTAAATGCATAATTCCAGTGACAGAACACCTGAGCAAGATCCCTTGTGATGAACCAATCAGAGACCAGGAGCCACACCAGCTTGTGGGAGAGACTATTAACTAGGCACAGTTCAAGTGTCATGCCTGGAAGGAATGAGGCCATTCTAAAGAAACACTCAGGCATCTTAGGGAACTAGGATTCCCCCCACCCCCTGCCCTGAGAATGTGTTGGAAGATGGAAAAGTCTGAAACCTGGTGTCAGCCAGAGGCAGAACTAGTCTCCTGTAAAGAGGAAAGGCTTTTACATGGGGCTGGTGACTTATCAGACCACCTTGTAGGAGACACAAGAGAGGACAGACAAGGATAGGTCAATGATGGGTGGGACCGCACTGACCAGGACTAGTTCACTATTCATATTTCTTGCCTTTTATTTAAAGTTTACTCTCATGCTAAAATCAGATTATAGACTTGAGGGGTCACCATATTTCTTGTGTCCTTTCTCAATATGACCAATTATGAAAAAAAAATCTTTGTTTTTTTTTTTTTTT
>NW_022196891.1:2932082-2937518 GCF_008632895.1 Mastomys coucha
TTTTTTTTTTTTTGTACCATTGATGGGCTTCTTGAGGGCAAGTGGCTAAGCCTAGCTTGCTTGAGCTGCCAGAGCATAGGCTCTGACCCTAGCTCTAGTAGCACTACTTTGCTTAAAACTGGAACTGAGAGGGCTCAAAGGAAAGATGGCTCAGTGGTTAGCAGCCCTTGACTCGGACTTCAGTTTAGCTCCCAGCACAACTATGGCAACTCAGAACCATTTTTTAACTCCAATTCCAGGGGTTCTAGACTCCATGGTACCAGGCATAAATGAACATACATGCAGGCTAAACATGCATACACACACAAAAAAATAAATGAATAAATAATGGCACTAAATAAGAGGCATTGCCAATTGTCATCCTCAGAAGATTGGCCACTACCTGGTTATGGCCAGCTACAGGACAGGAAGATGTTCCATGATGCCAAAAGACCAAAGGTCTATAAGTGCTGTTGAGATATGAAAATGATTCTAAATTTTAACCAGAGTTGGAAATGTGCCTGGGAGGACGGGGACGTTCTGCAGTCAAGTCTTCAATGTACAAGGTAGAAACAAACAGTTGACTGGTGTGGGTGAGGTTCTCATAGTAAAGAATGTCCATTTCCATCAGATTAAAATCTCCTTTGGGAAAACAATTACCTGCTTGAGATCCTGGGAGAGTGAAACTTCCTGATTCCTGCCCCAGAAAGAAAAGACTATAAAAGAAGGGCTGAGAACCTCCTAAACAAGATTTTAGAGTTTTATTCAAGCAGCTGCGGTTCACCTTTGAGGGCCCCAGACTCCCTGCATCTGATGGATGTTGCAACACTAAGTTCGAGATCTCCCAGTCTGGTGCCAAGAGTTGGCCCTGGGGGACAAATCGAGAACAGTTGCTCTCTTAATCAGAGCAGAAAACAAAACTCACCCCCCCCAACCCCCTGCTTTGTTGTGAAATTGTCACTGTGCCTTTGAGGAGCGATTAAAATCCCAGCCATGTCAAATTTAAAGGGCAGGTTCCCAGGCAGGGGAGAGAAGGGGCCTTAAGAGGGAAGGGTGGAGGCAGCTAGTTGCAGAGAATTTATGGAGGATTTGGGGATCGCAAAAGTCATGGGATCTGATTCGTTTAAAACAGAAAAGCACCAACAGTTTTAAAGTGATCTTAAAATACGGCAGAAGGATATTTTGGCTTCTCTGCTTCTATTCGTGAGCTTGTTTGGCAATCTCTTTGTAGAGATTCTGAAGCCCAGCAAGGATGGCTGTTTTGCCTACTCTCCAGCCCTTAACACAGAGAGCAGGAGAGTGATAGACTCTTGGGAGTCTAGCAGAGCTCACCAAAGTCTCCGATACAGGGGTAAGAAAATAGGAACAAGGGTTCCCAAGGCACAGGTGTAAAAGTCCAGAGTCTGCAATGTGTTCCATACAGGGTACTGTGGTTTCACAGCATTCCCAGGTTACCAGACTCGGAGTATCCCAACTTTCAGAAGGCAGTCTAGGTCCCTCCAGTTCACAGGTTGCTTGCTCCAGCTCTTTGGTGCTGGCTATGCCTAGAACAAGCAAAAATCCCTGCTGTGTTTTCTCCTGGAAAGAGGGAGATACTGTGCCAGTTCTAATCATGGATGTGGTAGCCGGATGCAGGACGGAAGCAGGGGGATGAAAGCCCCAACTGCATCAGCATAGGTCCAGGGTCTTTATTCCTTGTGAATATCCGCAGTGATCCTTGGGTGGGCTAAAGAAGTAGTCCTTAAAGTCAATTGGGTCCCATCGGGTTAGGTCTAGCTCATTTCTAGGGTGGGAGACGCTACAGTAGCTGGCTCCTAGGTGAAGGCTCTTGTGAAGATGAGTGAACCACATGGATGGTCTTAGCACACAAGGGAAAACACGAAGGAGAGGTTAGAGCTCATTGCTTCCCTCATGCCTTGGTTGACTAATCATTAACTTTCCTACTTCCTTTCCCATTGAGATTTCTGCATCTCGGCATGTGTCAAAATGGTGCTAGGATGAATCTTATTCACTTACAAAAGACCCAGGCCCCAGTTGAGTAAGCATGTGGAAGTCTGTGTTATCATTTATGCACATTCTCCTTTTCTTCTCCCCTTCTTTTTAAATCCACTAGAGACCCTTAGCAGATATTTAAGGAACCTTAGACAGGCTATGAAAAATGAATTTTAGTAGCATGACAATAAATATCACTAGGTAAAGTTGCTTTCTGAATAAATCACAGCATGGTACCCCAGTCAAGATCAGGGAAGAGAGAGGCTAAAATCCCCTAATCAAGAGAAGCTCTTGGTGTTGCTAGGAATTCTTGCTCTTAAGAAAAAATTGCAGCAGGAATGCTTCTCCCCTTTGTGAAGTGGAAAATAAAGGGCTTGAGCTCCCTGGATCTACAGGGGCTCTGTGGCCGCATTGATTCCTCCTGGAGAGAGGAGGGGGCAAGGCTACCCGCCCACTGCACCCCAGGCTTAGTCTCCATGGTGTTTCCTACTTTCCCAGGCTCGTCACAGCAACAGCAGTGGTTCACTGCCAGCCAACAAGGGGTCTGTCCTTGGTGGGAACTCTGCCTGAGTAGCAGGGGGGAACTGGAGCTACATTGCTGGGCAAGTGCATCTCCAATAATATTCCTTATCCCCTACTAGGGATGGGGTTCCTGACTCCCAACGATGGCTCCAGCTCTAACTATGGGCAGATATATCCTTTTTCTTATTATAGATATAGCAAAAAGAATAAGCAGTAAAACCCATCCAGGGGTCTGTGGGCTCCTAAAGACCAGTGAAAATGTGTCAATGGACAGTCTCTTTGATTCATTGCTATCCAAAGGAATTTTCATGTCTTCAGTCACAAACAGGAGCTGAGAAGTGTTTCATTAGGCACTCCAGAACTGATAACCGGGGGATTTCAGAAAGCTGGGTATGGAAAAGGAGCAGACAACTTGTTTCTGCCTCTACACTCAGGAGTGCAAAACTGTCACCTCCTTCCAGGAGGTTACTAATTTAGACGATGCCACGTTTAGAATTCATCTCAGTTTGACTTGAAAATGAAAGGTGGAACCTTGTCAAAATTACCTTACCCGGTGGCTCCTGTACCCCACCCCCCACCCCCCATCTCACATAACCCTCCTTGTCATGCTGGGGTGGGACAGAGTCATTAGAAAGAGAAACTAAGAAGCACAGAGCAAGCAGTGGAGTGCAGTAAAGTTCCATCAGCTACATAAAACTGAGTGTTCAGCTCCGAGGTCAGACTGCTCTGTGGTCCTTACTGGTAGAGACGGTCTCAAGCCTGGAGGGTCTTGGAGTTAGCAGAGAGCCTGAATAAATCACAGGTGTTCGGGGCTTTATTTTCCCTTTTTCCTGCTCTTCTAAATCAGTGTTTCAGATTCCCTGCCTTTGGGGACAGTATATAGAAACACCTGAGAAGAGTTGAGGAATTTTTACTGAAACAGAAGTATGAGTTTCCTCCAATTCTATGGTGATTAAACTGCCATTTGCAGAAGCTCTGACACAGCCTCACCTTAACTATACTTCTACTAAATCCTCATGATAAACCCAGTTTTGTTTTGTTTTTTTAAGAGGAAGCAGCATTGGAAGAACTCAAGTGAACCCTAAAATAGGGGTCCTCAGCCAGGAGGTACTTCCTGTGATGTTTCGAAAGGTCAAAGGCATGTGGAAGATTCTACCAGGATCCTGCCCTTCCTCCACAGACAGCCCAACTTGTGAGGCAGGGCAGGGGATAGGCAATCAGTGACTCTTCCTGGGTCTGCCGAGCAGCTGTTGGCTGTACCTCCCTCCCGCTACTACCTGGCCAGTTCTGGGATTTCTTCTCTGCTTTCTGATTTTATTCTTTTCCTTCTGCCCTGTCTCGTCCGCCAACTTCTCTCCTGTGCAGCAGTTATACCCAGATAGCCATCAAGTCATTTAGTGGGCTCTGGGTCATATGCCCAGGGAGAGTGGCAGACTGGCTTGGACATCAGGATCTTTTGGAACTCTGGGTTAGTCCTATGGCACAGCTGAAGTCTGGAGCTGTCACTCCAACACCTCTCATCTGCAGCCTGCAGCAGGAGGAGATTCACCAGGATATATCCAGACTCATATCCAGCATACTCATATAACCAGGATACTGCGAAGATGCCCAGGGTAGGCCCGGGGCCAGCCCAGCCACATCACTACTCACACAGCTGCTATCATCTGCAGCGGGAGGCAAGAGCTCTGAACGACTGCTGGGAAAAGTGCATCCTAGGTTGGCTAGTGCTAAGGCATTCTGGGAGAATGCACGAGGCCCCCTTGGGATCAGAGGGTGCTCAGGGGTGGGTGCCAGGAAGGAGAGCAGCTGGCACAGCTGCCCTGTACACGGAATGGTCTGAAACAAGGAGTGGCTGTGCACACACCGCTCTCCCAGGGAGATCCATACCATAAACCCGACCATAAAACTAGCTTCATTGGCTCATTCTGCACCAGCTCCCAGTTTTATTGCTCACACAGCACTCATACCCTGAGAAGGACAGAACATTTTGCATAGAGCTCTGCTTCACACTGGTCTCCTTAAGGAAAACACTACGGAGTGCAATAAACGTCCTGTGCCTTCCTGGAGCATTTGCCTTCAGACAAGCACAACTTGCTGCGAACGGATTCTCTATGTAATGTAGACCATGGCTGTCAGGGGAGATGTGGCTCGAGAGCAGGCTTCTCAAGCTATCTAAAGGCATCTATGTATAAAGGCCTGGAATCTCTGTACTTCCGAGAGTGATGAGCTTCAGCTGATTCTGAGGTGAGCGAACATACACGGCACTGGATGTGGGCCATGGACCTGCTACTTGCCCTGCACCTTTAAATGCCGAAGAAGGGTAAAACCATGGCAGGTTACAATGCAGTAGGGGTCATGCATCCTCTTAGGGTAAGCCATCAGAGAAGTCAGGAAATAACTTCTCCAGACAAGCCCCTGTCCGGGAAAAGGACAGAGACAATGTATCTGTCCCTCTTAGGTATTCAGTGAGGACAGCAGGCTCACTGGTGGGGCCGCTGTCAAAGGACTAGTCCTTAGATTGCAGAAAGCATCATATGAGCTAGACCATTATCAAGAGAGGATAGGTTAAGGGGACATGGAAAGAGTAGTCTAGGTAGGTATACAGCTCTCTCTCTCTCTCTCTTTCTCTCTCTCTCTCTTTCCCCTCCCTCTCACTCTCTCTGTCTCTCTCTGTGTCTCTGTGACTCTGTGTCTCTGTCTGTCTCTCTCTCCCCCTCCCTCTCCCTTTCTCTGTGTCTTTCTTTGTGTGTCTATCTCTGTCGGTGTCTGTCTGTCTGTCTGTCTGTCTCTCTCTCTCTCTCTTTCTTTCCCCTCCCTCTCTCTCTCTCTGTGTCTCTCTGTGTCTCTGTGTCTGTGTCTGTCTGTCTGTCTCCCTCCCTCCTTTCCTTCCTTTCCTTCCTCTCCTTCCCTCCCTCCCTCCATCTCTCTCTCTCTCTCTCTCTC
>NW_022196891.1:2937528-2960999 GCF_008632895.1 Mastomys coucha
TCTCTCTCTCTCTCTCTCTCTCTCTCTCTCTCTCTCTCTCTCTGGTATGGGGGCAGGTCTTCCTTATGAGAGACAGCTGCAGATAGAGCCTGTATTTAGCCACTAGCTTAGCATTGTGCCTTCCAGGGCTGAAGCGGCTTCTAATGAAATGAATTTCAAAGCAAACAAGAAGTAAAATGACTCTGGAGGAGATGGCCACAGATCACTGCCTATATGGCAAGAGTTAAGACACAGAGTCATGACAGCACCTTCTGCATGGTGTAGGGGCCCAGGACAAATGTGTCTAGGAAAGGCATTCCGCATCTGTGAGCACACAGTCTCAGCAGTAAACACTTGTCTGGAGAGAATGCCTTTGCTCTCTTCACGTCCCAACTCTTGTGTACATTAAGCAGAATAATTTATTTTAGCCAGGATAACCATCCTCCTCTTGTACTATGCTTACTCTGAAGATGGCTTGCTGAAGAGCACTAGCCCTCCACTTCACAGAGCAAGAAGCTTTGTCTAGGGCCCTGCCCCCACAAGTACAGACTGTCTCCAGGACCACACAGACACAGACATATGACTGTCAGTGGGAGCCAAGAAGAAAAAAAAAGACACCTTGTAAAAAACATCCATCAGCTACCCACCCATATTGATAACTTACACGTTGCTATGACCAAGTATCTGACAGCAACAAGTTAATCATTGGAGGAATTATTTTGTGTGGCGCACTGTTTCCGAGCTGTCAGTCCCTCATGGGGAGGGTGGCTCACAGGAAAGCAGAGCACATCTCAGGAAAGGGGAGAAGCAAGGACCAGCCCAGCATGTGGCTGGAGCTCTCCTGCCACTCCCCCCAGATTTGGCTAATCCTCTCATACTCTCATACTCACGCTCTCACTTCATCAGTCTGGTTGAATCTGAGTCCAATCAGCATGACAGTCATAGCACCTAACCCAAGTGATCCTGGAAATGCGTTTGGGAACATCATCTTGACTCTGGTCCAAGTCTCTCAGTGCCTTCGTCCTCATTCTGTGATCCTATGCTATCTGGCAAAATTAAGAAGGCTAGGTAGCTTGTGTAGAGTCATTTCCCTGGTCTGGGTGGAAATCGAGGTGATTCACAGTTGCTCCGGCAAGCACCAAGTCCTCGCCAGGCCTCCGGCTACTCCGGCTTGAGTGCCCCTCATCTCACTTAAACGCTGTTTCAATGGAACACATTTCCATATTCACATCAACTCTGAGAGGCAGGCGACCCCATTAACATGGCACATGTCTTGGAGACCAATCCCCCCAGGAAGAGCCAGGATCTCAACCCACAGAACCTTGGGCCTTCACTTTGGCTTCTAAAGCACTTAACTATCTTTTTCTGTGACATGCCATACCACCTCGTCTTAAACCCTACTGATTAACAGACAAAAAGGATTGTCAAAACAGCTTGGGTTTTCAGGATGAATACTTTAAATATTATAAATCCATTTCTCGTAGGGAGTGGTTGTTTGCCGCAGCTTCTGCTGATCACTTGGTAATCTATCCAAGACCGTGATGTGCACAGACTATTTTGGTCCCAGTTAATATATAGCACTGCATAAACACTGAGTCAACAGGAGAGGCTGAACAATAAATTATCACTAGTCCAAGTGCTAAAATAGCACCCGATTTCTCTCTGCCTGAGCATGCTATCTATTTATGCTTTGCTTACTTCTGTGGAGTTCTAAGCCTTTATACACATTTCATCACAGCTATACTTATGCACATTTATCATCTTTATTATACACATGTGTCTAATGCACCCCTCCCTGCCTACCATTTACTATGGGACTCTTCAGTTTCCAGCTAGCTTTTGAATCTATGGCACTGCCTGCCTTTAGCTTATAATAAGTGGAAGAATGGAAGCAGGCTGACAATAAAAAGGGGTGTACTTTACTGGTTATGTTTTAGCAAATCCATTCAGTGCATGGCATGATTACTTCCATTATCAAATACTAATCACATGTTAGTCTATGTGCATATGCAGTGTATGCATGTGTGTACATGTATGTGTGTGAGCATGCTTTCTTTGTGTGTGTGTGTGTGTGTGTGTGTGTGTATGCGCACCAGGGTTCTAAGTCTGTTTCTTCCCCTAATTCCCTCCATCTTGTCTTGTGAGATAGCATATCTCACTGAACCAGAAGTGAGGCACCAGACTGGGGGACCAGTGAGTCCCCAGGATCCATCTCTCTCTGGCCCCCCAGCACTAGTTTTACAAACAAATGCTACCACACCTGACTATTACCTGAGTGCTGGGAAGCAGAACTCAGATCCTCACATGTGTATTGCAAGCATTCTCCTCATCCACTCGGTGATCTCCTCGGTCTTCATGCATTATTGTTGGCCTGTTGCTTCACTTTCCAAAGTCTGAAGCATTGCTCTTCAATTTTCCTTTCCTTCCTTTCCCTTCCCCTCTCCTCCCCTCCCTTCCCTTCCCCCCTTCCTTCTCTTCCCTTTCCTCTTCTCTCCCTTCTCTTCTCTTCTCTTCCCTTCTTTTCTCTTCTCTTCTCTCCTCTCCTCTCCTCTCCTCTCCTCCCCTCCCCTCCCCTTCCCTTCTTTTCTCTTCTTTTCACAGAGGTCTGTGCTCTGGGAAACACGAGTCTCTAAATTCCACCTTCACCATTCCTGTTTTCACAGGCAAAAAAGATTTTTCCTAAGAAAACTTCCCTTGTCCAGCTAGAGAACATTCCAAACTATGTTCATAAAGTGTTCCCGCAAGGTTTACACTGCTGAGAGCTAACAGAGCCCAAGGTTCAGTAGAACACCTTAGAATGTATGAAGAGGATTAAAGGAATATTTGTCAATTTGGGGTTTCAGTTGGTGACAAATCAAAACAGCCCAACTGTTTATCCCACAGCAGGGGCTCTCGGTAGTCTTTTGTCTTCTCCTATGAATATCCCTTTTCATTACTGAAAACAGAAACTGGAGCTCTAAGCTTTTCCCTGTTTTGCAAAACGGGTATTAATACCAACAATCTGTTTCAAAAATAGCACTTATCACTTTATTTCACTTGAGTCTCTAAAGATTTCCTCTGTTCAGGTGTGTCCTTCACTAGTGTTAATTTAGGAAAAAAAGGACAGGTACGGCCAGATAAGAGAGATCTTCGAAAGGGTCCATAGACACCTACCGTGTCATTAACGGCATTGGGGAACTGTTTCGGAGCAAGGCTACTCCTTCTATAACTGCTTCTCCAGTATACCTATTAGGGCGAGCGAAGAACTAAGCTCTCTGTGCTCAATATCCCCGCAGAAAAGAAAGCTCACTTCAGACACCTGCAGCTGTGCAGAAGCACCTTGCCTGCTATACTCCTGCCCATACACATTGTCCCCATTATAGGGACCCAGGCATCTTTGTCACCTCCACTCTAAGATGCAAATTAGTTATTTTCTCCAAAAAGCCATTGCTAATCCCAGGGTAGATACCTACTTTATGCTTGTGTGTCCTTTTGTCCAGCCTGCTCAGCCTACTCAGTCAAGAAAACCAGAACTTCAACAGAGTCCTGTGTCAGTAACCAGCAGAAGGGGGGGTTTCCACTAAGCAGAAAGGACACAAGGCATGCAATGGCTTCCTAGCATCATTTCAGTAACTGCTACCCCACCACCCTGGGTGTGCACAGCCTGTGGAACAATAGAAATCTCTTAAATCAAAATCAGGCCACGTCTAGCATTAGTTCAACTAATAAAAATTACATCACTTGAATGATTCTAAAAGCAGACTTGGCTCTTTTGTTTGTCTTTGTTCTTTATCTCATAAAATAAACAATGGTTCAGCATTGCTCAGCTGAACCCGGTCCTACCCTGAAAGCCAGGATGGTTTTCAGATGGCAAGCTCCACCTGGTCCCACGAATAAAGCTGGTGTTCACACCATGGGAACTGTAACAGAGGTAAATAAATATACCCAGGAAGTATCTGGAAAGTTCTCTGCGTATGTGATCAAATGATTTGGTAAGTGTAAAGTATGGGATGGTTAACAAAGTTCCCTACTTGGTGACTGGAAGATGCTAGAAACCAGCAACAATAATGAACAATCCCAAGAGTATTCCTCTTAACTCTTCATTCAGAAATGATCTCTTAGCCAGAAAACAGACTCTGGAAAACGAACTAGGGCCATTACTCAGGCAGATGACATTTGGAAACAGAATCTGTGTGAGACCTAGCTCCAGACCTTCCTCCCGTGCAGCTATGGCAAATTCCAGAATATCGTGGAAACTCTCTTTCCTCCTCTTCTTTCAGGATTTGTGAAGTTCAGAGAAGGTAGGAGGACAAGCGTGTAGTGTATGGCAGAGCTTTAGGGTGTAACGACCAGGGCAATCGCTGCTATGGTCAGATTGTTGAAAAACAGTACAAGCATTCATTTAGAAATTACTGAATGGCTAAGACATATTGATATTTAGTTATATGAGTGATAGGAATAAATGTTTGAATAGGTAAATTAAGGTCAAAACTACAAACTATTTAGCTAATCTGACAGTTCAAATCTATATAATTTAATCATGTGCACTTTAAGCAATGTATACATGATCATGATTTTCACTCAATGTTATATTATTTTTTAGTTTATACTACTCAGAATATGTCTGTGTGTGTATATAACATATCCCAATACTGCACTTTATTTCACATCAATTTACCAACTGAACCAGTCTCTCACACAGGCATTTCTGGTTTTCCTTGTTAGTTTTATCTTTGCTGAGAAAACAAAATCAATAATGGTCAGCCTTACATACAAGCAAGAAGGATTCTTGGATGTCAAAGATATGTGGATTTTGTATTTTCAAATACTGAGATGAAAATTCACCATTAAAAACATTTTTTTAAAAAGTCACCTTCATTAATAGTTTATGGAGAGAAGTCACAGGAGCCTTTCACGTCTGCTACTCCTAATTCAGTCTTCCCAAACATGTCCCAGAGGTTTGTAGTCACAGTATAACTGATTGGTAAAGTCTCCCCAGGACAGCACCTCTGTGTTAAATAGTTGCTTGCCATTATCCTATGTGGATGCTCAATTTAAAACCATAAGCAAGGGCTGTGGTTGCAGCTCATTGGGAAGTAACACTTGCCACACAAGTCTCACAACCTGGCTTAAATCACATATAAAGGCTGAGTGCACTGGGGCATAACTGTAATCCCAGCACCCCTTTGGAGAGAGGAGAGGTGAAAATAGAAGAACCCCAAAATGTTCAAGGGCAAACTAGCCGGGAGTACACAGCACAGTGGGCAAACAAGAAACTCGAGGTGGAAGGTAAAGGCGAATGCCTAAGGATATCCTAGGACCTTGACACGAGTGTTGTGTCATAGTATGCTCTCACACACAAGCATGTGTTCATATGTCATACACATATACACATAAAAGTAAGTAAGTATTGAAACTGTAAGCACCTCTGAAGGTCCTGAGTTAGGGACAACAGGTTTCTGACACTGAAACTCTGAGGACTACAGGAAGCCCCTACTGGAAAGAAAGAAAGAAAAGAAGGAAGAAAGAAAGAAAGAAAGAAGGAGAAAGAAAGAAAGAAAGAAAGAAGGAAAAAAAAAGAAAGAAGGAAAGAAAGAAAGAAAGGAAGAAAGGAAGAAAGATGAAAGGGAGGAAGGAAGAAAGGGAGGAAGGAAGGAAGGAAGGGAGGAAGGAAGAAAGGTAGGAAGGAAGAAAGAAAGAAAGAAAGAAAGAAAGAAAGAAAGAAAGAAAAAGAAAGGGAGAAAGAAAGAAAGGGAGGAAGGAAGGATGGAAAGAAGGAAGGAAAAGTGAGGAAAAGCCAGGCTGATCCCAGATATGTGGGTTGAAGTTATTTGTATTTAGAAATGTTTCTCCACCTGTTGGGCTCAGGCCCCAGTGCTCACACACACTGTTTCATGGAGTCAGTGTGGCAGATGGCCTGTTGCTCCCTAGGAAAGGAAGACCTGATATCCCACCCCCCCACACACACTACCACATGAAGAAAAGTGCCTCCTTCAGTAAGTGACTACCAGTCAATCTACAATCAGTCCCTATTCCCCACCAACAGCCATTTCTTGGATGGCTGATGTTTCTCATTGGGTCCTGGAACTGGATGCAGGCTAAGTTGGAGGTCTGCTGTATCTTAGCTTGTGTCTCACCACCACAGGTCTTCATGCTGATCTTAGTCTTACTGTGGGGCTGGAAAAGGAACAGATGTTTTCTGCTAGGATGATAACTAAAAAGGAGCTATTCCCCACCATTCACCCTAAAGGATCAAGTGCAAGACTGCTAATCCCACTCTTCATAATAGAGGAATTTTCAAATTAGCAAATCATCAGGAAAATAGTGAATTTTCAAATCATCAGGATTAAAGAAAATAAGAAACTAGTTTGGAATACAAAGCTTAATGATTTTATATCATGATTTATTCTGTAACTTAATCATATCCTTCTTAACCAGTCCTTCTTGTATATGAAAAACAGTGAAGATGAGTTTTTGTGTGCAATCTCCCCCCATCCCAATGAACTAGGTTAGAATGTCCTGTGCACAGGCATATTGCACACAGCATCCAGAGCTGGACTTTAGAGACACCACTTATCAGAACCACAATCTCATTTCTAGACACCAAGAACCCAACCCATGTAAAAGTTCGGAATCTGAAATCTTTTCTAAAGTCTAAACCCCAGAAGCTGTTTCCCAATGCCTGGAAGCCACAGGGCAGCCCAAGCCAAAGGACGTGCTCTGGAGAGTGTATCTCAGTAATTCTAAATCACCTTGGCTGCCATCACAGACTTATCTCCAACCACTTCCCATTTGCTAACCAGAATTTTGGTTGGTGCTTAGATAGTTCCAGTCTTTTCAAGAACAGAATATTGGTGCTCAATGCCATTACCAACCTCCGCAGGTGAAACTGTGCTTCTCTTCTTTGTGAATTGACACTCACTCTGAGTAAGCATCCTAGGTGGGTTTTTTCTGCTGAACTTGCTGGCATGAGCAGCGCTTGCTGCAAAATTAATCCTGGCCCATGGGTCAGGATACATTCTAAAGCTTTCTGATGCATTATGTGGAGAGCCTGAAATGCTGCCAGCAAATAAGATGCCAAACTAACAAAGCATGTTTGAAAAGAGCAGCACAGTGGGTCTACTTAACTAGGCTGTTGTACATGATTAATCTTTAACTAATTAGAAATCCTTAAATGCCTCAAAGCAAACTGTGGAATATTAAAAAAAGATGGCCTGGCTTTCATTTCTTTTGCATTATTAAAAATAATCTAGAAATACATTGGAGATGTTTTAAATCCCGTATAATTCAAGTGTTTCACCCTCCCAGCTCAGAGCTATGCACTCAGCTGCCACATGCTCTAGGTTTGTCTTGGTTGAGTCCCTGAAGAATGATCTCTGCCTTCATGGGGCTAAAAAAAAAAAAAAAAAAAATGAAACAAAGCTGTGGTCTTATACTGCGTGAGAGGGTCAGTCTTGGTTGTCGACTTGACTAGATTGCAAAGGCACCTAGGAGATTTTTGTGAGCATCCCCTCTTCACTAAGATGTGTTTTTGAAGAATTTCCAGAGATGATTAGCTAAGTGTGGAAGAATCACTTTAAATATAAGCGACTATTCCATAGGCTGGGGACCCCGATGGAAGAAAACAGAGAAAGCCTAGGAGTGTAACTATGCTCTCTGCTTCCTGACTGCCATGAGGTAAGCTGCTCTGCTCTGCAGCACCTGCCCCACCCCCAATCAGGATGCACTAAACACTCTAAAAGCATAAGCAAAACAAGTCCTTTGTCCTCTAAATTGTTTCTGTGAGGTATTTTGACATAGGATAAGAAATTCTGACTAATATATAAAAGGAGTGGTACATTTATTAACACGACTTGGTGGCATATAAGCCACAAAAGGGCTCTGACCGTGGTCTTTCTGTTCACTGCGGTCAGTATCTTTGGTAGCCAGCAAAGTACCCTCCATATGGCACATACTCAATAAATAGTCATGGTTCAGCTGCTGTTAGCACTTGTGTCAAGCCCAATGACCTGAGTTCAATCCCTGGTGTCCACAAGTTACAAAATGAGAACTGACTTACAGGTTGTCCTCAAACCTCTATATACATATTATAGTCCGCACATGTGTGCACATGTATATACATCCACACAGACTAGATAAATAAATGTTGTCCTTAAACCTCTATATACATATTATAATCCACACATGTGTGCACATGCATACACAAGTATATACATCCACACAGACTAGGTAAATAAATGTTAATACAAAACAGAAAATAGTCATTGACTGATGGAACAGATGGAAAGGGAAATTAAGCTGAATTTGGAGGTTACTTGGATGAATAACCTGGTGTGTGTTATTTAAGACTTGTTTTTATTTTGACAGTGTGTGTGTGTGTGTTTGTGCACATACGTGCACACTGTGTCTATACCCATGGAAGCCAGAAGAGCATGTCAGATGATTGACAGGAGACTGTTAGCTGTCTGATTGGGTGCTGGGACCTGAATTTCAGTCCTCCAGAAGAGCTGTAAGTTCCTGAACCATTGAGCCAACAGTGCAGACCTGCACCTAGTGTGCTTTAATAGAGGGAATACCTTCAGAAAGTGTGCCCAGAGAAGCACTTTTAATAAATGCTTATAATGCATTTATCTTATAATGCAGCCATTTATAAGATAAATGATGGATGCCATCTACTAGAAAGAGCAGGGAATCAGCTCTACTGTGATATAAGTCTGGTTCCAAGAAGGTGGTCCTAGGGTAAAAGGAAGCAGAGTATACCCAGCTTGGACTTGGCTTCCATACAGCTGAAAGTCAGCCTTGAAAAGCCTTGGCAACTCTGAAGCTACCTCACCAAAGAGGTCGTTGGTTGAAGACATTCATCTGACAAACTTTTCCATGTACTTTCCATTGACAGTAGGTTGGTCTGGGCAGCAAGCACGGGGTTTAGGATGATGTAATCATACTAGACAGGTGTTCTCACCTTCAAAGTTGAGGATGCGCTAGAGTGACTCTGGGGAAGAAGAAAGCTCACGGCTTGGGAGGGGGACCTGTGTCCATCACCAGGCTCGCAGTCAGGACCTGGCTTGCCCACTAGAACAGCGTGGCTTTGGGTACATCACTTACTCTTGGCCAAGCAGACTTTGGTCTCAGCAGTTTTAAAGCATCAACACACCCAGTTTTAGATCTCCAACATCTCCAGTTTAAGAGCTTCTGCCTGGGCTACAGCACCCTGGTCAGTATCCATCTCCATGACCTTGATGGTTTGAAAAGTTACACATGCAGAAACTGCAGGAAGAAAAAGTCACTCCTTCCTCTCTTTCAGGAGTGACTGCTCACAACTGCTCACATCTGGCATGCCTCAATGGCGATCACTTGCATGGTTCAAAAAACCTTGAACTTTGAAAGTGAAATAGAGGACTTTTATCTTCAAAAGGAAAATTAAAGGCCTGGAGTAGACCACTAGGGACCTTTTCACCCCACCTGGATAATGGTGGGTATCATTACTCAACGTGCAGCATTACGTTTTTTTATGAATAGGCTAACACATTCCTTAAGGCTATAAAAGAGTGCTTTAGGATACAGCGTGTTGATTCAGATACAGAATAAAATACTGTTTGCATTATAGGCTTTTAATGAAAAGTCTAAAAGCATGCCTACTTAACGAATCTCTACTTTTATGGGGCCTGTCTGAAAATGCCTACTTTACAAAGTCTAACTATGGGTGGTCTCACACCTAGAAGTGGCACAAGAATCCTTTGTCCGGTCATGGGTTTTAATTTTTGGTATGGAAAAAATCAGTCACCATAATTATAACCTCAGAAAGTAAAGACTTTTAAATCCTATTCGGGAGAGCTGTGGGAGCTCGTAACGTTCAATAAAACTGTAACCTAACCAGCCTGTAGGTATGTAGGGATCCACACTGTGCAAGTTTCTCTTTGGCCTATTTGTTGGAGTGTTTTATATCCTCTAGTGAAACTGAAATCCCTGAGAAAAATATCCATATTACCTAGGTCCCTATAACCTTGACAAACCAACCAAACCAGGGACAGGGTTTTTTTTTTTTTTTTTGTTAAATGAAGCAAGGAATCTTTCAGAAAAACCACTCAAGAAATATGTGGGAGTCAGAGGAAATCAATGCACAACTTGTTTAAAAACTGCTTTCTGAGGCTTAGAGATATTTTGAATATATACTTTAAAAGGCTCATTTATGGAGAAAGTTCATCTGTGAGGGTTCTGAAGTAAGAGGAAGCTACACAAAGAATCGATATTAATTAAATATTGATGAAGGGCGGGGGAGTCTGGTTGAGTTTAGTCCCTGGGCTACCCAAAGGGGCTTCCTGAGTAAAGAGGCTGCCCACACTAGAGGAAAGGACACACGGTGTGACCATTTCTCTCCCTCGGATGGTCCTCTTGACTTTGAAATGGGAAGATCAAAGCCAAGCGAGGGTATGGAAGAGTAATGAGAGCCGCTCACTGCGTGCGGTTAATATGCTTAGTTAACTCAGGCAGCAAGGAAGAACAGCATGCCCTTTGTCACATGGGAAGGAGTACAAAAGCCTCTAGACACAATGTTTGTTAGTTGAAAATAAATCTAAAATTTAAAATATATTTAATTTTTAATTAAAAAAAAGAAGCCTACCATGAAGGCCACGGGCTAAGAACCACCTGAGGTTCCTAACAGCACTGAACATTCTAGCTGGGGGGATTCTCTGGCTTGAATTTCTCAGATTCTTGTATCTCAATTTTGTCCTGCACCTTACTTTCCTTTTAGAATTATAAATAAGAAATGTCAGTATTTTAGCATCACGATCATATATCTTTGACTACATTTAGCCACCAGAAGTGGCAAATTTCCTTTGAACTTATCTTCTGCCAATATTTTGATTTCTTAGAACAGAAAATAGAATGATTTATGTGCGGGTGAGACAAAATCATGTTTTCCTGAAGCAGTAAGAAACCGTGTCTTGTTGACACATGGTGGTCAAACACTCGTGTGTGGAAGCAGATTCCAGGGTCCTCGGGAGGATGCTGAAGTGGCTAGAACCTGCCCTTCAGTGTCCTTGCCACCTTGTCAGGCCGGATGTTCTCAGCTGCCCGTCCTACGCTGGGCATTCTCAGCAGAACACCCACTTCTCAAACAGTCTTCCATGTCCCTGCAAGTGATGCTTTCAGCACCAGTGTGACTCAAGAGCTCCCCAGGTGGCTCTTGCTATCATCCTCTGCTGTGGCCCTGCAGCCCCATGTCAACCACCAAGTTTTCAGGAGCAGCAGCCCTAGTGCAGTAACATCTGGAGGTGTCAGACATGTCTGCCGTTGGCTTTTTGTATCTTCACAGGTAGCAATTCAAGGAGAATATCAAAGAGAGGGCAGGAGGTGGGAAGTAGGGAGGGAGGAGCAGAAGGAAAGAATAGAAAGAAATCTTTTTATAAGATCATGTAATATTCAACCTCCTATCCTTATGCATGTCAAATATCATCAAATATTTTAAATGCAGATGAAAATCATTTTAACGAGAATGGAGAGGTGCGGTATATACCCAGGGAAGGCATTAGTTTGTTGGCAAAGCAGATGGAAGGCAGAAAAGTAATAATAAACCAGGGAAAGCTTCGGGTTAAGCAAGGCTGTCTTCCTCCCTTGGGTTGGGATTTTCTCCATGGAAAATCTTGATGTGCTTGATATTGTTATAATATTGCTTCAGAGGTAAGGTTCCATTGGATCTTTTTAGGTTATTTCAACTTTATTTTGTAAGGAAGTTATATTTGCTTTCATGGCTTAGTAAAGTCTTAGGAGAGGACTGAGGTGTACAAGAAGAGGGCTTAAAGTCAGCAGGAGTGTGTGTGAGCTAACAAAAGCAAGGCTAGACAAAGCAAGGCAGCTATATACTCATACCCACCACCCACACACACCCACACACCCCCCCACACACACACACACACAGCCATAGTTCACGCATACACACTACACACACAAATACAGTACACACATTCTACACACCCACACTATCCACAACAGACACACATACATACACACTATTCACAAATATACACACTAAGCACACAACACACACACTCCTCCACATTATATACACAAATGCACATGCATAAACACATGTGCATAAACACACCCACACTACACATGAATATACACACTATACATGCATCTCTCTCTCTCTTTCACACACACACACACACACACACACACACACACACACACACAGGCACGTGCACAAACACCTTTGAAGCAGGGAGAACCGCACCTAAGCTTTAAGGATTCCAAGTGTTTGAACAGACACATCTTACTGCTTTCAGACTCTTCCTGTTTTGTTTGCTTGAGTTTATTTTCTGCCTTCACTCTGCAGAAAGCCTCACAGATAGGCTGAGTGATTTCATTGTGTAGAAACCTCACCTCCTTAAATTCTCAGAATGCAGGCAGACACCACTACCGGTGTTCTTAGAGTTAGAGTCATACAACTCCTCACACCAAACAGCAAAACCAAACCCACACTGCATTAGAATCCCTGCCTTTATTTCCATGCAGGTTTTTCTTTATTACACAGGAAACCAAATAGGAGGCACCAGTGAAGATACCAAAAAGTGGGCTTCTAAAATGTTCTCTGAGACATGTATAACAGTAAGTGATTTCTATCCTCAAAAGTATGATATCATCCAACCCTTTACACCTTGTAGTGGACAGAAAGATTCTAGACACTTTTGTCATTTGTCAAAATTGATTCAGGACAATAAATTCTGACAAATGTAATTTTTAAGGGATTTATAAAAATGTATTCTCATCTTCCTTGGTAGCATGATAGGCAAAGGCTAAAAATGACAGATAGGATTTTGGGTCACGGGATGGCTGTCCTATGAGGCTGGGAGGCCTGCTGCAAGGTGTGCCCAGACACCTTGTACCTGGATAGTCCAGGTATCTGTTACCTGTACAAAGAGCCGGAGCCACAGAGAACACTGGGAGGGGTAAGGGCTGCTCTTTCTGATGATCTTCGGTTCCACTGCTAAACTGATACCCAGTTGACTACAGTATACTAACAAGCCATTGTCAACCTCATACAGAATTTTCTTTCCCACGCTGCTTAGCTCTTGAGCATGTAACAAATTATTATAAGAAAAGCCTATGTTTTCATCCAACACTGACATTTAAGACCTTCTTAATACAGCCAGATTGTTTGGAAACTCAGATTCCTGGAAGTCAATTCAGCCTCACGAACCCCTCCATGCTCACCACCCCAAAGACCTACATGGGTGAATGATGGCTAATATATAACTGAATTAAAGAGACTATTGCACATACTGTTAAAGAATGCATGGCTTTGAAATAGGGTTCATTGCACAGAAAATTAAAGGCCAAGCATGGTGGCATGTGCCTTTAATTCCAGGACTCTGGAGGCAGAGGCAGGTGGATCTCTGTGAGTTCAAGGTCAGCCAGGGCTACATACAACTACAGCAACAACAACAACTTTATTTAGTTGGTTAGTTGTCTTTCTGCTACTATAATGAATATCATAAATAAATAAACTTAGTAGGAGGGAAGGTTTATTTTAGCTCATGGTTCCTTGGTCCATTTCTTTGGAACTATGGCATCCCAGTATACTATGTGAAGGGATGTCTGTTCACCTATGGTGACCAGAAAACAAGGAAATGAAGAGGATCCATTGGAGTCCCAATATCCTATCCAAGGACACATCCCTAGTGACATATCTTCCTCTTACTATACCCCAAATCCTGAAGGTCTTACTATCTCCTGATAGTGCCACAGGCTAGTGAAAGCCTTCAACTTGGGCTTTGACCTGGGGAGGCAGGGGGGAGGCATCACTGTATCAGCATATTCACTCACTTAATGGTTCAAATACTGACAGTGTGATTCTATAAAAGCTAGCTTTACTAGAATTCACAGCCTGGTCATGGAGAAGATACCCTGAGAGTGTAACTAAACTGTTTGAGTCTTAGTTTGCTTGTGTATGAAATAGACCTGGACAAATCATTTCCAAAGTTACTTTCAGCCTCATCATTCTATGACTAAATATTAATGTGGGCTCTGCCCTGTAAAAGACACTCTGCTAGATGCCATGCAGCGAACGAACAAGCAGAGACACGATCCAACCCGTGCCTCTTCCTGTTTATGGTGTCATTGCTTGGCTGCATTTCCAAACGGCCATCATAGCTACTTTGATTCAGTCTCAAGTTTCTCTTTAAATGTATGCCTCTCTTTGATGTTTAGAGATTCCTAGTCAAATGGAGCTCATGCCTATTTCTGTGAGCTCTGCCAGTCCATCCCTATCTTTACCTTTCCCTTGCATTTCCTCTGCTGCCAGGGTTTGTTTTCTTGGCACCAAACACCAGCAAGCAGCTTTGCAGTAAGGAGTAGGTATGCCTGACTGCCCTCTTTTTTTTTTTTTTTTTAGGTCCAGATCTATATAGTTTCCTCTGCTCCCCAAACTCAGTCCTTTTCCCTCTCTTCTCCCTCAAGAACCAGCATGTTGGCCCACAGCCTGCATAGCCTGGATGAGCGACCTGTTTTAAAATCTGTGCATGTCGGACCTGTCAACATCCAGGCTCAGGAAAACAGACTGCCCTTGAGCAGAACAGCTTTGCTAATCAATCATGCTTCAGAGAGTGGGCGGTTTGTACACAGGTACCACTTTGCTGTGACCAAGCGCCTAGGAAAGCGTCTGAGGGTGAATTCAAGAAAAGGGAAAACAGTGTACTTTCCACGTCTGCTGCAGGAGGGCTGGGACAAGGTTTTATTTAAAAAACAACCCCTCCTTCCTGAAGGCCAAAAGTAGGCACACGGACCCAGACAGAATTCCTCTCAAGATTTACTGCAGACAGAGATCAGAGTTGAGTCTCCACTTAGACACCGTATGCTAGCAGTGCAGTACAGAAACATGAGTGTTCCATTGTATGGTTAAGGTCTTTATTGTGATTAAGAGAGAGCAGAGGGAGAAAGAAGCAGACTGAACGTGTATATCCAGCACACTGGGCATGTCCAGAACCATCTGCGAGAGGAGAGAGAATAGTGGGGAACAGAGAGGACAAAGGTCATAGAGGATAGCAGGAGACAATAGGAAAAACAGGGCCATAGCAGGATGAATAGTTGAGGGGCAGAAGCCTGTGAGCTGCAGGGCGCTTAGGGCAGAGGAAGAGGTGAGAAGGTGACATGCTACCAGGACTTTGAAATGTAGAACAAGTACCTGTGAGACTGTGAGTGCCTGGAAGCATGTATGCTTGGAAGACAGGCAGTCACAGGTATATGCCAATGGAGCCATGTGTCTCTTCTGCCAGAGATAAGGGGCATGACTCCTTTTGGCAATTGGGAACTGGTTTCCCAAGTTCCTGAAGAACGCTGGCTTTCATATAACTGTGAGAAATCCTCCTGTGGTCCAGATTGAGTTCATTTCTGGAGACTTGGATAGCCTGAGACCTAACAGACATGAGTTCATAGGCAAAACGAAACTCTAGGATGTGCTCTGGTAATCTGAAACCAGAAATAAACTATATTCCATAAAAAAAAAAGTTTCCTAAGGAAAAAATCAAGTGGGACCGCTGGTAAAGTGCAAATGTGCCAATGGGTAGTAAGCCAAGCAAATTGATGCCATCTAAAGCTGAGCTAGATACAAAACACAAATTTGCAGTAATGAGATTCTATTAAGGGGAAGTTTGTCACAGTTTGCTAGGTATATATGGAAATCATCAAGCCTTTAAATGTATACTTGCTGAGATACCATATGCAATTTAAATGCCTCTATGGCAACACATGAGCAAGACCCAAAGCATCAATACATGAGATTGTTACTTACATGTTACTTTATTCGAAAGCATTTGATTTATAGATATCATATTTTTGGTTATTTTAGAGGTAAGTTTGAAGCTGAGGAGAGGTCTCATTGAGTAAGAGTGATTGTTGTAAAAGCAAGAGACCTAGGTTCAAATCCTCAATAGCCACATAAAATCAGGGCTTCGCTGTATGTGCCTGTAACTCCAGCATCAAGGCAAAGACAGACAGATCCTACAAGCCAATAGCCACTGTGCCTAGCTCCATGAGTGAGCTCCAGTCAGCAAAAGATCCTACCTCAAAGAATAAGGTGAAGAATGATAGAAAAAGTCACCCAATATCTTCCTTTGCCTTTCCTCTGTGCATGCATGTAACACACACACACACACACTCTGTCTCTTTCTCTCTTTCTGTCTCTCTGCCTCTTTATCTCTAAAGATAAGCTTATAATTAACTCATTTTAAACTCTTTTCACAGTTTTAAAGTTTATAAATCAGTGACAGAAAACACAGGTTTAAAATAACCAGAGAAATAACACCAGAGAAACAGAATACATAGATAACTTGGAAAGCATTTGCCCTTTAACCCAACAATCCCATTCTGGGGATTTGTCAGGTTCACATATGAACTGAATTACAGCAAAAGTCATCTCCTGAGCAGTATTTGCAACACCAAGAGACTGAAATAACCAGGTGTCCATGAGCAGGAGCTGGTTAACTATACCTGCTGCAGTGGGGAGCTGGTTAACTATACATGGTGCAATGGGGAGCTGGTTAACTATACCTGCAGCAGTGGGAAGCTGGTTAACTATGCCTGCTGCAGTGGAGAGCTGATTAACTATACATGGTGCAATGGGGAGCTGGTTAACTATACATGGTGCAATGGGGAGCTGGTTAACTATACCTGCAGCAGTGGGGAGCTGGTTAACTATGCCTGCTGCAGTGGAGAGCTGGTTAACTATACCTGCTGCAGTGGGGAGCTGGTTAACTATACATGGTGCAATGGGGAGCTGGTTAACTATACATGGTGCAATGGGGAGCTTGTTAACTATACCTGCAGCAGTGGGGAGCTGGTTAACTATATGGACTTAGATAATGACTCCAGGGGACTGCTCATTCTGCATTCCTTTCTTGGCTGACTCTAAGGTTAGCACTCTTTTCACTAATGAGCTGTTAGCAAATATAAGGCAACAAGAAGACATCTCAGTACTTCCATGTTGTAGCACAGTCCCCCTTTTGTTTCTGGGCCCATTTGAAGTGTTCCACGCAAACTTGCTGAGAGAACTGATTGCAGATGCTGACTACCAGTGACCGTGGCAACCATGGAACAAGCAAGGCTGTAGGAGTGATGCAGCCTTATGACTGCATCCACACATGTAAATTCTGGCAAGACCAGCAGGAGAACCACTGGCTGACCCCAATCCTAATAGCTGACCCACAGAACTAGGGAGTAATAAAACAGATGTTGCTGAAGCCACTATATTATGGAGAAGCAGCTCAGTGATACAACCTTGTATGTCTCAGAAGGTTGACACTATGAAGGCAGCATATTAACCATGAAGAAACGAAGAGCGTCCTATCGCAAGAACACACTGTTAGATGAACACGCTGTCTGAATAGCAAACAGCATTGTTTTGTGTAAGAAAGAACAAAAGAAGAAATAAATATACATACATATATGAATACATACATACATTCATACATATGTATGTGTGCGTATGGCACAAGGACACACTCGACATATACTCAAGAAATAAAATGTGATTATCTGTGTCTGTGGAGGAAAGAGACAACAAATTAGATTGTTGAGGATGAGTGGGTAAACTTACCAATAAATAGCTTTTTAAAGTGTTCCAGTGTTTGGAAGTGACAAAGATGAAGCAAGGGAGAAACACTACAGCATGGAAAGGCAAACATTCAAGCTGCCAACCATAGCTCTGCAACAAAGCCATCCTCCATCTCATGGCCTTCCTGTGAAACAGAATCACATTTCCTCGTAGCATATGCAGTTATTCAGCTACGGCTTCTCATCCGTGCAAGATCGTAAACACTCTTGGAGCAGAAAACACATCTCAGGTATCTTAACCTCTCCAGCAACCAGCAAGCACCATGCGAAGCACAGAGCAGGAAAGTGCTCACTCCAGTCTTGTGAACAGAAACTTTCAAGACACTCTGGGACAGGTGAGATGGCTCAGCGGGAACGAGGACTGGAGTTCCCTCTCCAGAATCCACAGGATGGAAGGAAAGGCCGGCACCCATGTGGCAGTGTGCATGTTCCCATGCAAATAAGTAAATAAATAATGACGATGCCACTTCAAGAACACTGGTGAGTCCTAAGAAATCCACAGGTCGATTTCTTCTGTAGTACTCCTGCTGCACCATCTTCAAGGAAAGAGGTAAACATTGTTCATGGCTTGAGCATGTGTCTCTCTCGAATGTACCCTGAGTTACCGGGAAAGGGTGAAATATACAAAAAAAGGAAAAATGACATTTGTCTCATTGTTTCTTGTAAGTCACAAACTGACTCCTATGGAATATGTAGCGAGATGGATTAGTGGGATATTGGGTGGGCTGATCTGGGAGGCCTCATTGCACCTCAACAGAAGTCAGCAGTCAATGACTGCTGGATGCTATGTATTGACTTCAGTGCTTCTAGGAAAGGCATGACCACAGCTTTCTCTGTAAACCTTTTCAAGAGCTTAACAGTTCTCACTGGAAACCTCTTGTCCCTTTGAAGATGTGCCCTTCCTAGTAAGTCTTAGAGTCTGTCTTCTATCACAGTGCACTGTCTACGTGTCTAACCCCATGAAGACAGAAGCCCTTCTGAGAAGAAGTCTGAGGCACCTGAATGGTTCAAACTATACCCCTCTCTCTTGATGAAGGACTCAGAGTTAGCTCAACCCTTCCACATCTTGGACCACATCAAGACAGAGCATTATGTAGCACTGACACTGTATCTGGACAGTGATGGGCAATTGCTAAGAACTAAAGACATGCTAAAGATACATATGTCAGAAAGAGCAGAAACTAATTCTATATATTCAATTGTTGAGAGAGGGGTGGGGGGACACTTGTCTTCTAACTATAAGCTTCATAGATATTTGTTGGAAAAAACCATAAATGCATCAGGAAGAAAACAATGACAACAACATATCAGTGCCATACTGCACAAGCCCAGTGGAGAGAAGAATTTAAAGATGGCCACGGGCTGGGGCTCTATGGAGGACCACAGTGCTTCCAGAAGACTGTGTCTCCGAATGACTGACTGGTGTAGAGGGTTGCAGATGCTCGAGAAGTTCGCTATAAAGATCTGCCTCAACCTAGACTGAGTTCACACAGACCATCGGGATCTGCCTCAACTAGACCGTGTTCACACAGACCATTGGGATTGACGCCTCCTTATTTGGTATAGGAAAAAATCCTGGGACTCATACTAGTTTCAATTTAGTTTTTATGCTATTTTAATTCTGACTGTGAAATTTGGAAACTTCAAAGAAAAGTCTGGAAGGAGGCTTGGAATGTTTAAGCTAGCCCAGGCTCCACACTGTATGGGCACCATATGGTTTTCCTACCCTCAACTTTGTAAAAAGGAGAAATGGGGCATAGGAATATACCTTTGTAGTAAAAGTCTATTCAAAGGCATGGGGGTTTATTTGATATCTGAAGGAAGGTATTTGACCAGGGGGATACTTAGCAAGAAGAAAATATGAAGCTCTAAGTAAATATTGCCCATCTGCTCCTGGACCCACCACCTGGCTCTTATTCCTTCTCTGATAGGTCTGAGCCAAGCAATTTTGTTTTATTTGTGTGCTTTGAGAGGCCACCTGTCGTGGAATAGACTTATACATTAAACAAAGTGAACATTTCATATTTCTGTGTTTCCCATATGATTTCCTTAAACAAAAAGCACTTATTTCACCTTAAGCAGATTTTTAAAAATGCTGACTCTGACTAAAGGTATAAACAAGGCAATCTTTTGTTTATGAAGACTGTTCACAGCCCATTTATAGAAAGACACTCTCTCCCTCCCCAACTCTAGGGAGTTAATCCATCCACACATTTTGGTCATTTCCCTGGCTCTTGCAAGCTACAGTGAAGGAAAAGCATTTTACAAGGGAACATGGTATATTTGTGCTAAAAACAGGCACCACAGAAATCCAGAGAGGGGAGCCAAAAAAAAAAAAAAAAAAAAAAAAAAAAAAAAAAAAAAGCCAGGCATAAGAAAGCATGAGTACAAGTGAATTAAAAAGAACAGCCCATCTAGGGATAGTATTTGGGGGGAGGGGGAGAGAGAGGGCAAGGGGGAGAAGAGAGAGAATACCGGGTGAGGATTTGAAGCCAAGAAGGATTTGAAGCCTGATAGAGGGAAGGCTTAGAGGAGTCTCTAGCTCTCAGGCTAAGGAACACAGGCCATCTCCTTGAAACTTTAGCTGTGGAATTTCTCAGGCAGGGAATATAAACGTTGCAGAAATACTTTGGCCTGAATAACATGTAGGAAACCACTGTGGTTGTGTGGACTTGCAGTCTCTATGGGAATCGACACAAAGGAGAATTACACGTGAGTGTGAGTGGCCACTTGACCTCCAGATGGCCTTCCTTGCTCTGCCTGGTGTGACTGACTCCTTTATGGCCTGCTCTGACTAGAACAGCTTTCATGCAATGAAGCCTTGCTCTCTCACGAGTGTTACAGGGATGGTTTAGGTCTCCTGGAATCAGTGTCTGGTCAGGCCAGTGTGTAGTTGCTTCCTTTATTCTAGTACAGTGTAGTATTTATTATACCATGGAGGAACACTGGGAAAGGGGAGATTACAGTATACAGTGTAGGCAGCATTGTGGGGTCTCTTCTGTCTCCCCTTCACTCAAGGAGCTCTGCATCTATGAATTGGATCAAGGTTAGGAATCGACAGAGGCATCACCTTTAATGTTCATGTTAGGATTTCCTACTCCTGACCCAGAGGCTTCTGTTCCTACTTGTGAGGATTTCTGTAGATTATTCACCTATTTCCCATCTAGGAGGCCATGGAGATAAGTTTGAGATGAAGGAAATGCTGTGAGGGGATATTTGCATATGGAAGAGAGGGAAGATGGAAACTAGGAATGCTGAAGTTGGAGGACAGGATTGGGTCTGCATTACCAGGTGGTGCCCTAACAGCAATAACAGGGGAGGATGAGCTTGGAGGAGGAAGTAATGGAGATATGTTGAGATGGTGCTAGGCTGTCCCAAGTTGGCACAACCAACCTAGAGTTGGGAACTGGAGAGACATGAGAGCAATTCTAGTCAGCAGACACAGTTTTGGATAGCCTATAATGCGGGCCCTACATGAAAGAATGAACTACTTGAGAGAGAGAAGGCAGAGAAGTGTCCGAAGACTCAGGCTGAGGTGAACATTCTAATTCTCCAATCAAGGCAAGGAAGAATAGTAGGTCTGTTGCACAGAGGTGGTTGTTCAGCAAGGCAAGGAAACACACTGTGGTAGAATCAAGAGGGTCTAACCTAGAAGAGAGACTTAACCACTGGAGAAAAGTTGAGCAACATGGTTCTGGAAGTTCACTGAAATAGCCCTGTAAATCCTTCCCACACAAGAGTTTCGTTGGCACGCTTGATGCTGACCTCTGGAGTGGTAAATAGTCATGGGAATCTGGACTAGATGTGGCAAACTGTAGACTCAGAACATAGTGATACATCTGGAGAAAGCTTAAAAGCACACGAAGCATGGCAGAGAACAGATACAGAGGTCTGGAGAGGTGACTTAGCAGTTAAACACTTGCCATGGTAAGACACCACCACAAAGACAACTTAGAAAAGAAAGCATTTTATTTGGGGCTCACAATTTCAAACCACCATGGCAGAGATCGTACTAACAGACACGATGCTGGAGCAGCAGCATCTTGGTCAGCACGAAGAAACAGAGAGAGCTTGTGAAACCTCACAGCTCACCTTACAGTGACACGCCTTCAACAATTACCCGCCTCCTAGTCCTTCCCAAATAGTTCCAACAACTGGAGATCAAGTATTCAAATAGATGAGCCTGCAGAACCAATTATTGCTCAAATCACTACACCATACAAACAGGACAAGCAGAGTTTGGATCTGTAGAAATCCACATAAATGCCAGGAGGGCTGCCACCTGGAAGTCAGAGATGGGGGATTGCCACGTGAAGCTTGTTAGCGAGCATAGGTACACAATTAAACTTTGGTTTTGATTCAGCAATTGCTGTAGTGACTAAGGTAGAAGATGGTTCCTGATATCCTCTAGCCTCCATGCACAGACATGCGATGCATGCACTAGCATGCCTATTCATGCAAAACACACACACACACACACACATGCACACACCGTACATGTATGAAGTTGGGAAAAGAAAGGTAAAAAAAAAAAGAAAGTGGTTTTTAAGGCTACTACTTTCTGGAACTGGGGACGTCTTCAGGGCGCTCCCACTTAAGAGTTGACAGGGATGAAGTGCTGGGATGTCCTGGACTGTTTGAATGGAGGATAAGAGTAGTAGAGAAGCAAACGGGGAACTTTTGGAGGGCAGACCATGGGGCGGGCCCTGTTGCTAGGATCTGGATGAAGTGGGGAGTGATGACATCAGGCCTAAAAAGCCTGTGCCATTCCTTAGAAAATGCGAATGTCCTATTAGCAGTGAGCATTATCTTATCAGTGGCTTAAAATTTTATTCCCTGCATTACCATTTCGAAGTATGTTTTACTGGAAGCTTTGATCTGAAGTAGTCTAATCAGCCATGAGTCTCTCTGTAAACTTCCATGAGCAAGTATATTAATTTAAGTCTGTATTGCTTTTATGAATGAGGTTCAAAGGAACAGAACTTCTGCCTGTTGAAAGACAGTGGATTAAAAGATAATATTTTTTTTTATCTGTGTTCAGTTGGTCATATGTCTAAGAATGAGTTTATCTTGCCCGAGTTTGCTTTCCTTGCAGCTTCTCTTCTGCAGCCACCCTGCTTTTGAGCTTTCTCTCAAGATCCCTTGCAGGGCTGTGCTCAGCAACTCCAGGGCACCCCGCTCTGCCCTGCCCCATGGTTCCTCCCACCAGCCTCCATCCTCACAGTCTGCTGTCCTCTGACCTATTTTGCCTCCCCTGGTTCATCTTTCATTTCACCCAATCCTGAGGACAAAGCCTAGTCTCACTCTCAACCCTTAATCTATTCAGTCACCATTTCCTCACTCTTTCCAAAGTCCTTAGTAAGCAGCCACTGACGACAGCTGACCTCAGTGTCTCTTGACTCAAATCTCTATTTTCTAAGCCCACAAAGTCACTGCATGGCATCATTCATTGGCAGAGTTGACACCTGTATTTTAAGTTTACACCTTTTGACTTTGACCAGATTTCTGTGGAGATTTGGGCAGCAATCCTTAACCGTTTCTATTTTATCTTGGTCAGAGAGTTCTTCTGATGTTCATAGCTGCATACAGATCGAGTTCTTGTCCTCCAGAACGCTCAGGTGCATAAGTGGCATCTGGCCATGTGCTATCCTGGATGAGGTCTCTCAGTCTCCACACTGATGACCTCTTTGCCAGCATCTCAGAACTACAGGATGCCAGTACACAGTAAGGAGGACACGAGGCTGTGCCATCACTACACCCAAATGCTCCATGACTTTCCTGCCCAGGATTTTATTAGACTGTAATCAGGCTTTGTTAGAAATGTAAGCCTGACATATAACCAAAAGATGCTCCAACATGTAATAAGGACACATGCTCCACCATGTTCATAGCAGCCTTAT
>NW_022196891.1:2961670-2969089 GCF_008632895.1 Mastomys coucha
CAATAGGAGGAGAGGACCTCGGCCCTGTGAAGGTTCTGTGCCCCAATGTAGGGAAATGCCAGGGCCAACAAGTGGGAGAGGGTGGGGTGGTAGGCATGGGGAGGGGGGGAGGCAACAGGGGTTTGTTCTTGTTGGTTTTGTTTGTTTGTTTTTTGGAGGGGAAACTGGGAAAGGAGAAATTTACATGTAAATAAAGAAAATATTTAATTAAAAAGAAAAAGAAAAAGAAATGTAAGCCTGAGATTCTTCTTTTTGAATTGGGTTCTAATGCATGGGGTTGTAGAAAATGATATTTCTTGTGATCCTCTGTTAGCTGAGAGAACTTCTAATGCCAAAAAAACCTGCATTTAATTTAAAAAACTGAGCTTTCCCAAAAGAACAAAAGAAGTAATGCCCCATAGTTCCATGCCACATGAAACAGGGTGTCTCACTTTAGTGATTCTAAAACTCCAAGTCTTCTGGTCACTGGTCACAAGCAATGTAGGACCCCAGCCTCAGTGCCTCAGGTCAAAATTCCAACCTTTGCCAAGCGAAGGTTGCTACATTTATACGAGAGTAAACTGTAGAGAGGAAGTGGGAGAGAAAGGACGTAAAGTTCAACTCTGTGAACACATTTGCTCTCTCAGTCAGGAGTAGGTGCTGAAGCCAGAAGTGGGTGAAATACTGAGATCAGGGAACTTAAACAGCAGGCCAACTGGCCCAGTGTCTGCATAAACTATTTCCCTCCCGCAACACAAAGGTTGGTGTCAGATTATCAAACAAAAGCATATGACAACAGGCAAATTTCTCACAGTAGCAGGGAGTGCCAGCCACATGGATGCTTTTATTGGCAAATAATCTCATTCTAGCATCATGTGCTCAATACAACAGTAAGTCAATACAATTGGTATTGAAATCACCTGGGCTGGGTGGCTGTTTGATCTTCACGCCAATAGGTACTCACACAGTAACCACTGCTGATGAACTTAGTTCATGAGCCCAGCCTTTTTCTGAGAAAAGGCAGAAAAAGGAAGCAATTCTTAGTAAAAGGCAAACCACAGGGCTACTGTGTTCAAGACGGGCTGTACACATCAAACCACACACATACCAAAATGATGCTCAGCCTGCCTCATCCAGGATGTCGGTGAATTCGGAATCAGGGAGCAAGACTTTCCCTCATACCGAGGACAGCCTAGTGCAATGAGGAACTAGCTTCCACATGTCCCACCTGCTGTCCTCTCTGCTCTGGGACTTGCTGTCACCCAGAGAGTCTCATCTGCTGAGCCCCAACTGTAGACATTCTTTCCTAGAACAGATTGCTGAGCATCCTCTTGACATCCTCTAAGATGTCAAATCCTACCGCCTTCAGAGACCTCGAGGTCTCAGAATGATATCAGGAAAAATATTAGAGGGAGATGGTAGCAAAGCAGTTCTGTTAGAAAGTCTATCAGTACAACAAGTAGGCATGAAAAAGAGCTGAGACCAGTCAAAAGGAGTTGCTTCCAGAATGATGTGGACAGGGGGGTCAACAGGCAAAAGCATGAAATCTCAGAGGTAGATACAAGAGTTGACCTTCTTAGAGTTGGAATGCCGAGAGAGATGGGGGGGGGGGAGAGGAACAAGGAGGAGAAGCTGTGAGACTGATGGCAGTAAGGAGGAACATGGATGGTTCTTGAAGATAAGCTTGGACCAGGGTGACTTTGAGGAGGCCACAGGGAGCTGTACTGGGCCCAGCATCCCAGCAGCTCAAGTGGACCTCAGTGAGATACAACCCTCTCACCTGCTCTTAGTTCCCTCTGTCACATGCAAGACATTTTCCAGGCTTTGAAAATGCAAACAGAGCTAGCTCTCCCCTTGATATCTGGATGGCTCAAGTCAGAGTCGCACAGTTCTCAGAAAAAGCCAAAGTTTTGTGACTAAAAACTCCAAAGGAGAAAAGTAAAGTTCAAAGAAAATTTTCTAGAATCTCCAGTAACCAAATAATGTCAGGGTTTTTTTTTTTTTCAATCACACTAAAAATAATAACATACTTCAGGCCCTAGGGCACATTTCTATAAATAATACTTCTCCAGAACTCAACACAGTAAACTGTGGTCTTCTCTTAGTCACTTCCCTCAGACACGACATGGGAGGGTCTTGTGTGGCCCCTTGTCAGTCAAGATATTTGTATTTCCAAGAGACCTGAGAGCCGGACTCTCCTGCAATTTGAAGGCTTCAGCTTTTTGGTAGGAACCAAAAAGAAGAACTCTCACAAGTTGCCAGAGGAACTGCCAATTGGTATACTATTTAGAAGACAGCCTGGACTTGTTTATATCCATTCAGAAAGATCTGCTGTCATTGATCAAGACATACACAGACACACACACACACACACACACACACACACACACATACACACACAGAGGCATGCTTGCTACAAAATGGATCATGCTACATTTGGGATTATTTTAAAAACATTTTTTACTAGAAAGAGAGGGGGAAATTCGTATCCTGGTTTGCTTAATTAGTATTTTTATCATTGGTAAGATGAAGAATATCTAAGTTCACTTACAAGTCCACATTTATGATTCTTTTTTCAAGTAATTTAGTCAACTGTTTAATCAGAGTCCTGGTTAGTTTAGCATTTATGCAGTATGATTGCATCATCCTGTTGGTCCATCTGTCTGACTTCCAGCATTGCTATCATCCACCAGTATTTCTACAGTCATCTTAAACTCTAATGTCCTTAAACCACTGAAACTATTCTGTTTTACAATGTGTATATTTTAGAGTTTTATTTTAGGTACATGTGCCTGAGTGTGTATGTATGTGTATTATATGCATGTGAGTGTGTATGTATGTGTATTATGTACATGCAGGTGCCCACAAAGCCCAGTAGAAGGTGCTAGATCCCTCAGAACTGAAGTATAGTCAGTTGTAAGCTATCTAATGTGGGTGCTGAGAAACAAAACCAAGTCTTCTGCAAGAGCAGCCAGGGCTGAGGCATAGCTTCATACCACCTACAATGTATGTTAACCTTAGAATGTTCATTGCAATTCAGAGGAGGAATATATATAATGTATATATATATATATGTATATATACACACATACAAATATGAATAATGTATATATGCATATATATAGTGAGTGTATATATATTATGTATATATATAGTGTGTGTATATATATAGTATGTGTGAAGTATTTGTGTATGCACATGTGTGCATATATGTGCACATACATGTGCCTGGAGGCAGAGACTTCCTCAATCGTTTTCCTCCTTAAGTTTTCTGACAGGGTTCCCCTAACCCTGGAGCTCATTGATTAGATAAACTGTCAGGCCAACAAGTCCTTCAGATTCACCAATCTCTCCTAGTACTGGGGTACCACTATGCCTAACTTCTATGAGGATGCTGGGGATACGAACTTTATTCAGTTTTCATGCTTTATCAATTGAGCCATCTCTCCAGGTCTTAAATAAATTCATATTGATATTAAAAACAAACATTCATTACAGTTAGGGATCATATGTAGTCATATAAAAGGGAGAACAGAGGGATTTTAATATTGTGTTGTAGAGTGAGAAAAAGAAAGTTACAGAAATGGAGTATGCAATCTTGTTTTTATAAAATGGCAACAAGAAAATAAACACATGCACGCATTGGGTCTAATAGTGTTTGGTATAGTTGTGTGAGCTGGGTGATGTGTGGAAGGGTGCATACAGGTTCAACACTAGCAGTCAGGAGACAGGGAAAGGAAGAGGAGTAATGGGCAAGGAGCAACGAGTGTAGACATACACAATGAAAGACAGAGGTAGCTATGAAACCCACTTGCAAGCAGTGACATGACTTGAGGACAATCATGGGTATGGACAGTGCCCATGGGAGCTGTGTCCCCACACACTCTCAGTTTTCTTTTCAGTGGTGAGATGCCTTTAAATACTTATGCACTATTTTTAAATATTTACCACCCCCATCAATTATGAGTATTATTTAATACTGAAAAAGATCTGTTAAGGGCAAAATACAAAAAGTTATGTGTGAGTCAATATAGTTTCCAAAGAAAAAGGCAGCGCAGTGACATCCCAACTAAACTAAGGATTGTAAATTCCAGGTACTGTTGAGGAGACAGCTGTACAAAGTGCTGGTCTATTCGCAGTAGGTTGAGCTTCATTTGTTTGGGGGTGAACCACAGTATTTCTCATCTTTTCCCTATTTTTCAGATTTTTTTGTAAAATTCTATTTTGTTTATCCTGTAAAGCATACTCTTTACACACTCTTAAGTGAGCCTCAAACTACTAAAATGGTGCCTTATTAACCCACGGTAGATCTCAGAAAGGACATGTAATCCTGCCGTGGAGCAGGAATACCAGTGTAGTTGATGAGGCCTCCAATAAAGAGAGGCAATGCAAAGAGAGAGGGATCTTGTGAGCCTTGACTGTCCAGAAAGGAACAGAGTCAATGAATGAGGCACGCTTGGAGAGCTGGTGGCCTTCTGGGTAGTTTTGCTGGTGCCTACAGAAACATATTCAGCAAATGTCAAAGTCACGTGATGGTATACAAAAATGAGGATATACTACAGTACTCTTAGACACTAACCCATTCTTATATCCAGCCTCTAAACATACCCCCATTCTGGAGCCTACAAGAAAGACAAGTATACTAGCCAAGGGAAAAGACAATATGTGGCAGAAATATAGAAGTACACACGTGGGATGTTTTGTCCCCACAAACATTTGTGGAAAGCATTGCATAGGACAAACAATAGAACTTATTACAGATCATTTAAAACTGTTCCCAGATAACTCCTGCCTTGACTCATTTTATGTTATAGTCAACACAAAAGGATTAGGAGAAATTAGCATAAACACTTTGATTCAGTGTGGCTTGCTCTTTTCTAACAGTTTTTACACTCTGGGAACCTGTTCTCCCTTTCCTTAGAAGTATTCAAAGAAAGAAAGGATCATGGTCCTGTGTTCAAGAAGGTTGAAAGAGGAGGCTTCAGAGAGCCTTCCACCTTCTGGATTCTGACTCAGGATGAGATGTCATGCCGGCCACCAGCTCTTACACCTTCTGTCTCAGAAGAAGGCACCAGGCCACAGCAGTTCACTAAGTGAACCCTGCTTCTGTTTGCTGACACCCTTGAAGCTGATGTAATACAACTGAGGCAAATCACCCCAGTAAGGCAACTGATGCAATGCCATCTAAATACCAGGCCATCATGAAACTGAGATGTTTACTAAACACTGAAGGCTGAGACGAAGGGAACAAGTCAAAGTCCTGAGCAGGGTTTCCAAGAAAAGAACTGATTCGAACAACTTGGGGATTTTGAGATGGTTCAGACAGTAAAGGTGCTGAGACTGATGTCTTGGGTTTGATCTCAGGTCTTACATGTTGGAAGGAGAAAATGGACTCACCAAAGTTGTCCTCTGACCTCTACACACACACACACACACACACACACACACACACACACACACACACACACACACACAAATAAATACATAAACGTAATAAAAACTTTTAAAGGAGTTAGTTTTCGGGTAAGCTCCTAACAAGAAAGGATTGCTTACCTACTATTTCCAACAGTTGGAAAGGAATGGAAGGCCATTTTTCATAGATAAACAGGATTCTCAGTAAGGGCTGGAGAGGAGGTCCTGAGGAACCTACCCAGGGAATCTCTCCTTACTCAGGACCACTTCCTGTGCCATGAAGCTTCCCTTTGTTCTCTGTGATGGAATGTCTGATCCTGCCATGGAATAGCAATCCTGCAGTCTCTGCCTAGCCTCCTTACCAACCCAGTTCTTCCTCTTCTTCTGTCTGATGCTGACAACTTCTACCTATTTTCCATTCTTCTTGGGTTTGCTCAATTAGCAAAAGACAAACAATGCCCATCCCACAAGGTCTCCCAGAAGCATTACCTTCTCTGCCAGTTGTAGAAGAGAGGTAGAAGGCAAAGTTCCTGCCTCCTTCTCTTTCAACTCACTGTCTACAGAAAATCTTTATGCAAGGCCCTGTTCATATCCTCCACAACTCCTGCTACACCTGGACCATCAACTCCTGCTATATCTGGTCCATCGTCAATTCCTGTTACATTTGGATCATTATCAAGTCCTGCTATATCCTACCTCTCCAGATATCAGCCATGTCAACAGCACGCATATTGTCCTTGTCACCCTCTACCCAGCCCTTTCATGTTCTATCACAATTGTGTCTGCTTATGCCCTCTGTCCAGTCAACTGAAACTCTGAATTTCATCCTTCTTACTCTCACTTTTCTGTCTCTCCTGACATCAAGGTCTTTTCAGACCTGGTCTCCCTGCTCTGGTCTCATAGCAACTGACTGCCATCCTAAATCATTTCAGTTGATATCACCACACTCAACTGAACTGCATCCAATTTCCACTGGATAACATATTCTGAATTCCTTCATTCACAAGTGAAAGACATCTGCCTTCTATGCATACAAGACTCTCCCAGGTCTTCCAAACACCCCACATAATTTCACTCAAGGTTTTTCTTCATGACATTTCTACTGTATGAAATGGCCTTCTGCCATATCAGCTGAAAAGCCTACTTTTCAAACCTAGCTCAAATGTCATCTAACTCAGCCAAGTAAATGTTGATTATTACTTCTCTGGAGTTTTACATGCTATAATCATCTGCAGTTATGGAGCTACATCTGGACTGTCAACTCCTGCTACATCTGGATTACCATCAACTCCTGCTACATCTGGATCATCATCAATTCCTGCTACATCTGGATCATCATCAACTCCTGCTACATCTGGATCATCATCAACTCCTGCTACATCTGGATCATCATCAACTCCTGCTATATCTGGATCATCATCAACTCCTGCTACATCTGGATTATCACCAACTCCTGCTACATCTGGGCCATCAACTCCTACTCCAGTTTTCTTCACCTCCCAATATTGTCTTCCAACCTAGACAGCTCTCCACAAACATAAGCACAAAGGAAGTTCTCATCCCCATGATGACTTTACAAGCCAGTATTTTCTACCAACTTTGTCTCAGAATTTACAGTCAACCAGTGTCCATGAATAGACATCCTTGGTGATCCTAGCAGAACATGCCAGCAGGAGCTTCAGGGGCAAAGGAGCTAGGAGGCAGTAGGTTTATCCTGTGCCTGTTGAAACCCTGTATCACAGTACTGAACTTCAGCACTAGGTACCCATTACTACGAAGATTCAATACTATCCATAGATCATCATTCACAGACCTTGCCAACTGCAGCGGGAGTAGGAACTCTGTGCTCCAATAACACCCAAGGAAAGAAAGCACAAAACCCTGGAAACCAAGGCTCCTTGTTCCCTTTGGGATACAGTGGGCTCACAAAACTGACGACCTTTCCTAATCTTCAGATCTTCCATGTTCTTCAGTTATAACAAGCAATCAGAGCCACAGACATTGCTGAAAAAACAAGAATGCCAAAAA
>NW_022196891.1:2969108-2986176 GCF_008632895.1 Mastomys coucha
AAAAAAAAAAAAAAAAAAAAAGAAACCAACCTTTTATTACCTGTGAAGTTAAGCCATTGGAGAAAAGCCTTTGTATGTGATGATAATTTTTGTTTCAAAGATCAGTATCTTGAGAGCAGCTGTGCAAATTTCCCTGAAGCACTCAAGGTGATCTATAACATAAGGTGGCCATATGTCCCAGCTTGTCAGTGAGAGTCCCAGTGTACACCTGTTGTTCCTGCAGAACTATTAATAGTGCCCCTTTCACTCTCAGAACAGGCCCAGTCTGAGTGGCAGATTATATGAGTGCTGCATCTGCGATGCTGCCAGATGCTAGTAACTTCTCCAGGAAAGAGATGGTCTGCTCAGGACAAATAGAGCAGCAAAAGGCTAACATCCCAGCTGTTTCTTCATCAAGTAACATGCTCACAAACACTCGGGAAGTGGGAACACTAAGTCAACAGTGGTTCTGCAGACCTGGCTCTTTCAGTTTCCGAGTGAAGCTAAAATACAAGCACAATAATGAAATGGGACTGGATAATATTGTGGTAGTTATAAAGCTCAAATGGCCAACTCCAAAGGAGTGAAAGGAGGAAGGTAAGCCTCCTTGGTTTCAGTCTTTAGTGAGCAGCTCTGGAAGGTGATAAACCCTACACTGGAGGGAAAAGATGGAAAGGAAAGAAAAAGGAAGAAGAGGAAAGGAGGGGAGAGGGGAGAAGAGGGGAAGGGAGGGAAAGAAGGAAAGGAGAGGGGTTAGGAAGATGACTCAGTGGATAACATGCTTGATATGCAAGCACAAAATCTTTACTTCTGATCCCAGAACACATGTAAGACCAGGCACAGTATGAGCCAGTACCTACTATCTGAGGTAGGGGTCAGGGGATGGAGAGAAACAGGTGGCCAGGCAGACTACCCAAACATAGAGTCCAGAATCAGTTAGAGACTGTCTCAAATAGAAAAAAAAGGAAGGAAGGAGAGAAAAAGACAAGAAGGCTGAAAATGTTACAGAAGGAACCAACTCTCAACCTCAGATCTCTTAATGGACACGTGCATCCACCACCACCACACACACACACACACACACACATGCTTCCACCCTCTGACACACATACACATGTACACATATTCCCCCAAACACATGCATACACACACACACACACACACACCACCCCATCTCATTTAAAATGAGAAAAATGGATCATCATAAACACTTAAATGACTCTAAGTAGTATTACCATATATGGTAAAAGAGAAAAATAAAAACAACATACAAAGATTTCGTGGTTTTCCCAAAATGTCACAATGATTTCAGGCACAGCAACCATCACTTCCAAGTGACTGGACAACCAGCCAAGAGCTAGTGGCTGTATAACTGTTCCTGCCTGTGATGTGGTAAAACAGTGGCCATCTTTCTAATTTATCCCAGCTTCCTACTCACTGGCTGTGGAGAGGGTGGGATGGAAGGGGAAAATGCTTTCTTTCAGTAAAATGTAGGTTTGAATAAATTAATTTCTGAAAATCTCTCTCTCCTTCCCTTCCTCCCTCCCTGAAATATTGACTTGAATATTTATTTCCAAGGAAATGGTAAACACTGGGTTAGTTGTATTGGTCCCTTCCCAGTGCAAAGAAGTGAAGTTCTTAAGAAAATATCACAGATCTAAACCTGAAGTAAAGTAATGGAGGGAGGGAGGGAGACAAGGAAAATAAGCACATGAAGAAAAAGTAGAGACAAAAATTGAAGCCAAATTTAATCAAAACTTGATATCATGGTATCCCACACAACTACCCACTGAGACACTGGGAGTGTCATGGCGATTCTTATGCCCATGCAGAAGTGTGACCTTGTTCCTATATGAAGTAGGTAGGCCTGATTTGGGTCTCTCATCTCAAAGCCTCAAAGTTCTTATTGCCCATTGGTTCTGAGATGAAAAGGAGAAAAAGCCATAGGCTGTACTGACAATTCTGGAATTTTGGTTTCTTTAACACAAAAATAACATTAAAAAAGAGATTAGGTTTTAATCCCAGGTATGGGGGTAAGGGGTGCTTCAGACTGTCCAAATCAGCTGACTATGGTTCGCCTTGTGCTCTAGCTGAGGCATGGTTTTGCCTTCAGCAGAGAGTTTCTGTGGTTGTGTGACATTTGGAATTCTAGGAACTTTTATTCTATATTTTATTTTATTCTATGTGTTTTATTCTATAAACACATACATACATACATAGAGACATATGTACATCTAGTATATACACTTGTACACACATGCATATATACTCATACACACACAGCACAGATTCACACACCACCACTGACACAAACTAACACACATGTTTTAAGGGGGTAAAGGAGCCTACTATATAGGCCAGTTAGAGAAAGAAAAGTTTAAAAATCAAATCGTAAGAGTTGGAAATATCACAATCAGAGCCAGACTACAAAACAGGATTGCATGCTATTGTGCTTACTGCTGTTACAAAGAACAATGCTAAAGCAATAGGATCAAGAAAAAGAAAATAGGTAGATTTGAGAAAGAAGGAAATAGATTTCCTATAGATAACCCAGGGGAAAGCTTAGGCAGTAGAGGAACAGCACAAAATAGACACAGTGAGTTAAAAAGCAGATCTGAAGAAAAAAACCCAAATTTAATCTGGGAGTTCCAGGTAGAAATGACATACTGAAGACACTGTATGCGCTACTGCTTTCACCTGATATGTCACTAAAACTAACTATGGAGGGCAACCTTCTGCAAGCCTAACCAGCATGTCCAGCCACTGGCATTGCACCCAATATTGTCATCTATAAAGTGGATGCTTGAGAACCATGCAGTCAAGTTTTAAAAAGAAATTGCAAAGAAGCTCATAAGGTTCTAAGTAGGTCAAGATTTTGTGTTGGGCTGCATTCATAGCCATTCTGGTGTTCAGGCAGCTAAGTATGTCCCACATGCTGTAAACTGGACACATTTGGGTTCAATGAGTCGTGATAATAACAAGATCTTAGAAGATAGAAAAGATGGATGAATGATCATATAGACGACAGACAAAGGAACAGAGTCCTGAGGTAGGAGTAAGGCGGTTGGGAAGAACCAGCAGGCACCAAGTTCAGAAGCATCACTAGACCGCTCCGGAGCTGCAGCTGGTAGAGGATAGAGGAGCCACCAAAGGAGAAGAGGGCATTGTTCGGAATTAGTAAGGTCCCTAGAGCTGTCGATTTTACTCCCATCCCTATCCACCAGGGTAGTAGCCTCCTTTCCATTTGGTGATGTCAGACACTTGGCCTGAGAGAGTTCCTAGGCACATCAAGCAGAACATCAAGTACATACTTCACATCAAGCAGAACATAGGCTCATGATTCTAGGCCTCGTGCTCCCTTTAGCACCCGGCAGTGCTGCAGACAGGTGTTGGCCCTGTAGAGTATTCTCAATAATCAGATCATCTCCTGGACACCCCACAAAGAGTCTTTAGGGCTACAATGATGAGTTCCCCCAGCCAATGGCATTAACATACCATCCTGTAGCATATGTCAAGGTTGACATTCTCCTTGTTTACCCTCAAAGCTTCCAATAACTTCAGTAATTCTTCCATCTTAAAAGTGACCAGGGAGCCGAGATGGCCGGACATACCAAGACGCTTCTAGAGGAGAGCTGGAATTCAAGGCACACAGACAGACACATAGTGGGACTGATTGCTCTGGCAGCACGTGTGTAGTAGAGGATTGCAAAGTCGGTCATCAATGGGAGGAGAGGCCCTTGGCCCTGTGAAGATTCTGTGCCCCAGTGTAGGGGAATGCCAGGGCCAATAAGTGGGAGAGGGTGCAGTGGCAAGCAGGGGGAGGAGGGAGGCAACAGGGGTTTGTTCTTGTTGTTTTTTGTTTGTTTGTTTGTTTGTTTGTTTGGATGAGGAAAAAAAGGAAAAAAAGAAGTTGAAATTAGGGAAAATATCTACAAACAGTACAAAATGACAAATAAATAGAAAGTTGAAGGGGAAAGTGTGAGATTGGTGGGCAGAGCCAGGGAATGGCAACACTTAAATGAAGACTTTAGGAAAGAGGACAGAGATCACAAAGATGTACATATGCAACAGCATGAAGGAGCTCACTGATGGTGCAGCACATGCAAAAACTGACCCAGAACCCCCAGGGAAGCGCACGGGCTGTGCAGCTACAGGCAGAAAGTAAAGTCGTCCAGTCAGAACACGCAGGATCAGGATGGAGCCTTCTGCCACGGCCACAGCCTACGACATCGCGAGAGCCACGCTGCAAATCTCAGAAGACCTACATTCTCTGGTACAAGACAGACAAGCTATTGTGTGAAGCAAGCGAGAAAATGACCTTTTCAAGCATCCACACTGGGAATTTGTCTCTCAGGGATCCAGGTTTGATAGGATTCTGTTACTAAAATGTGAGTAAAAAACAGAAGAAGTATATGGACCAAATGCAAGATTAAAGTAGAGGGATGCCTGTAAACAGTGTGACGCCAGGGGCAGCACAGACAGCAGCGGGCCCAAGAAGTCCTCCACTAAGAAGCTACAGTCACTCTAAAGCCAGCAACTAGACAAACATGCACACGCACACGCTCCCACTGTCACCATGTGAGATATGTTACAAGTGCAACACAACAGAGAAACAGAGAAAGAGAAAGTAGGGCAAGGACGGAGGGAAAAGTGGCATTATCTGCTGATGGCTGTCCACATAGAGAACCCGTGAGAAATAACACACAACTATAAGAGTTTGGGCAGGATTCTGGAAGGAAGACCAAATATATCCTTACATGTTAGTATGAACATTTGAGAAAATGCATTTTTTTATAAGATTCTATCAGTAATAGCAAGAAATGATAAAGTGCCTATGAATAAATTTATATAAAATATAAGAGATATGAAATATTATATATACATATACACATATACATATATATATGTAAACATATAATTCAGCTGAAAGCTTTAAGGCCTTAGTAATAGAAATACATCAGGTTCAGAGGCAATAAGAGTCAATGCAAACATGAGTACCCCCAGGGTTAATGCATAAGCCAAATCAAATTCATATTCAAACTCAAGAATGGGTCTTCTATGGCCATGCTTTGCTGATTTGAAATTTTATACCGAAAAGGTGAATATCCAAAACTAGTAAAAATTGTCTTGGAAAAGAATAAGATACTGACTTTATCATATATCAAGATATTGATACATGCATATATCTTGTAACTAAGACAACACAGTGTTGGTTCAGACATAGATGACTAAAACTGTGTGTGTGTATGGAAAGAGAGAGAGAGAGAGATATCTTCATATGTGAGAGTCAGTAACATGGCACTGTAGAGGAGGAGGTTGAACTTTCATCAGGTGGGACATGTAGAGAAAAACATCTCTAACTCATTTTATTCCCCCAGGTAAGCTTCAAATCCCAATAAAACCAATGAAGTTTAAAACATTTAGAAAAAACAGTATTTTCAACTTACACAGAAAGTTAGTCTAGAGATTATGTATATGAATGTATAAACCAAAGGGGAAAAATGAACTAACTGATTTCAAACTCTCTTATGTGACAAAAACTGCTGAAAACCAAACGCGGCATTTAAAAGCATTTTTCTTTTAAGTACCCAGAGTGTATAGCAAACATTTAGACAACTATAAGAAAACAAAAAAGAGTCCATTATCCCTTATATCCAAATGAATCCACACATAGGTACTACAAAGAAAAAGCGGTCCCAACAAACAAAACTATGGGGAAGGTGGTCCAAAGGTGACATCGAGAGAGCACCAGAAATCAGAGCTATGGTGCAATGCCTCTTAAGCCACGGTGTCAGTAAACCACAAAGCCTGGCTATGCCAAGAGCTGCAGAGGATGCTAGCAGCCAGGCCCTCACACAGCCACAGGGTGAGCTCGGAAAGCTCTGGCAGCTCCAAAGTTTTTGATGTCTTTCCTTGAAGACCTGGGAATCGAATTACCTTCTATGTCTTTGAGAACTCGGTATGCCCATTTGGCATTCCACCCAGAGAAGCTCACAGCAATCAGTAACTTATCAAACAAATCCAGAAACCCTCTAAAGCCCTGTGATGATGAAACAGGCATGCTGTGGTACACTCACAGGAAAAAACCGGAGGGCTATTACAAAATAAATAACAATTTATTTCTCAGTTCCAGAAAGTGAGCATCCAAGGCTAAGTAAGGTGCTGGCAAATTCAGAGGGGTTCAGCCTTCCTCATGATGTACCCACACAGTAATAGGAGTGAGATATCCAAAATGTCCCTTACGTACGAAACCACGAATCCAATTCATAAAGTACCACTCCAGAGAAATCTCTCTTCCTCATGCCACTGCAATGGAATTAGGACCCAACACATAAATTTGGGAGTAATACAAATATTCAGTCCATAACAATATAGTGGTTAAAGGACCTAGATCATGTGATTTAGGTCGTGTTTCAAAAATAATATTTCAAGTTATAATAAAAGTTGCCGAAATACTATCTAGTGCAAATAAAACTGTGCATTTTAATGTCAGAATAACATGGGGCATAACTTACAATACAAAACTACACTGGCCATCCTCAGACTTATAACATGACCAGGAGAGCCAAATGGGTCCTTTCTGGGAGTACTGGGGCACGAAACTGTAAGGGGCAGCCGAGGAGGCTTTCAAAGTTACAGTTCCTCTTCAAATCATTTATAAATAGTGGTTGAAACTTGGTGTGGTGGGTGGGATTACACCTGTAATTCCAACTCTAGGTAAGTTGTGGCAGGAGGAATGTCAAGAGTTTGAGGCCAGTCTGGACTATGTCAGTCTGGGATACATAGAAAAAACAAAAAGAAAAAGGAGAGAGAGATTTATTGAATGGCCTGTGGGTCTCAGCTGTCTGTAGTGTTTTGCATCTTATAAGTATAAATTTTTGGAGGATATAATTAAGGGGTTGTATTATATGATATTCACCTGCCCCTCTCCTCCATCTTTCTGCATGCCAGAGGACCCATAAGATATTGTCCACAGCCATCTTAGTTTGGGTCCTGCTGGCACAGTGACAAAGTCGCAGGTAAAGCACCTCTGAGACTGCGGGCACTGTTGAGGGACACATGGCAGTTTCATCGTGAGCTTCATTTGCAAAGGCCATAGGTCACCATTTCCCTGCTCAAAGCTCACTCATCACACTACCAGGACAACACTCACTGAGTCATTCTTTTAACACAGGGAACTGGCACTTGAGGGAAGTACGGTGGGGCGGGGTGGGGATGGGGTGGGGGTGGGGTGGGGGTGCGTGGAGGAGAGAAACCTCCTCTATAAGAAAGGGAATGACATAATCCCATGAATAAGGAAGCAACCAGCTGCTCCCTCGGGTCATCTGATGTCTTGTCAATGGGTCTGTAACTCACTGTGGAGAGGCTGTGTCTTTCGTTTCACATCTCTTGAGGAGGAAGAACACGCCAGGGGCGGAGAGAGAGGAACACTATTCAGTCAGTGGAGTTACAGACAGGCATTCCCCTGCAATGACATCTGACCCCATCTTGCCTGGGTGGGCCTCTTACTCTCTCTATCTTTTAGCTCTTATTTTTTTTTGTTTTGTTTAGACTTTTATTTACTTGCATGTGTATTTATGAGGGTATGTCACATGTGCAAGGTGCTTGCAAAAGACAGGAGAGGGTGTCAAATCTCCTAGGAGTAGATATGCGGGCAGTTGTAAGTTATTTTACATGGAGGCTGGAAACTACGAGTGCAGCAAATACTCTTAATTGCTGGGCTCCCTTGTTTTGATGTGTGTGTGTGTGTGTGTATTTAACTCTGCCACAGAGAATTCACAGCTTTAGGAATGGCTATAGGTATACTATAGAATCCAGTTTTCCTAAGTTAAGACCCCCAAAAGGGTTCACATAACTGAATGTGAGAGTCACAAAAATCGGTGACTGTGAATGATTTCTGTACATCCTATGACCCAATATTAATTCAAGATCAAATGGGAAATGAATCCTAGCATTTTTGCAGTGTTCCTGTTTTGATCACACTACAGCCTTGATTCTGAACTCCTGTGTTCTCAGCAGCAGGCATGATGCAATGACACACAAGGTTAGAAGCGCCTCAGCTTCAAGACCACTAGCTAATACCACACTGTACACTCGATACTGTCTGCTTTTATAGAAACATTAATAGTTTAATTATGGAAAGCAAAGACTTTTAATGTTTTTCTACCATTACTCCTCAGTGTATTTTAGTTTGTGTTATATTCAAATGTGTGATTTGTAAATTTGCTATTTGAATTGCTGATTGCATTTTTTTTTTCAGAATAAAACATTCAGCGGAGAGGGAGGAGAGGGAGGAGGAGGAGAGAAGAGGAAGAGGAAGAGGAAGAAATCAGCAGCAGCACAGGGTGTAAGGCTCACTCTCTGACTTGCCACTTTGCTCTTCAGTCCACCCTGAATACACAGAGGCCCAGAAGTAGTGTTCATTAACCTGTTTAATCTCCATCAATGCCATTCCTCGGCCCCTAGTCTACCCTCTCTCCTGTTCCATCTTGGGTTGTCCACAGACTGTTCTAGAAGGAGATCCATTTGGAGGGAGAAGCCAGTAATAGGCTCAGTCCCATTAGAGGAGTAAACACGCTGTGGGATTGGTCTGGACCAGGAGCTTCTCCCCAAAGCAGTACCACATGCACATTTGAAGCTGCAAATAAGAAAGAATTTTCTGGCTGGAGGAACTGCTAAATAGCAGGGTGGGTAACCAAGGGAGGTCCCAGAATCTCCTCCAGAGATCTTTAAACTACGATACAATCTCCCATGTCTGCGATAATTTTTTGCAGTCCTGACTAGAGACCGATGGAGGAGGTGCCTCGTGGAGACTCCTCCCCAGGCCTGGGATCTGCCTCTTGCCTTCAGTTTGGGTTAAGCTCCTGAGGAGTCTCTACCCGGGGAAGCTCTGGGACGCAGAGCAGGCTTGTTTACATCAGCCTCTCTTCTCACACCTCTTTCCTTGTTCTCAGATGGAAAGCTGGTCAAAGGTCAGGGTTGCCCAACTGCCCACACATAGTTTGGTAGTAGCATCAGACTCCGGCAAAACAGAGGGTTGATTCTAATGTCTGTGCATCTACCCCAAGCTCAGAACCTGGGTGAGAACAGAGACAATTAGCTTTTGCTAACAATCCGTTCCAAATGAAAATATGATCCCACTAATTGATTTTAAATAGATTTTTTTAAAAAGAATCCTTGGCCACATTTCATCCTGAATACAGAGTTTCAAAAGTGTTCATTCCAGGGTTGGTTTTTTTCCCCCCTTTCTTCTGGCTTAAACCCCAAATGGCCAAGATCCCAGTCTGAATAAACAGTGTGGGTGGTGACTGTTCTGTGGGGCCCAGTAGAGGATGCAATCACTTTCCTTCTCTGAGCAGCATTAAATCATAGAAAGCTGCTGGGGACTCCACCACCTCCTCACCAGGGAACCAAGGGGCAATGGAACACATACTCTTTGCCCGAGGAGGGATGGAGCAGAAAAGGATTTCTCCTAGCTGTGAGCATTTGATTATGCATAAAGTTCATTGACCTCACAGGCAGCTGTCAGATGATCTTGCTAAGGCCTGTGAATGGCATCCCAGGAATGCAGTGATGTGGGCAGAAACCCAGTGAGTTCATGCCACCAAGTGCTTTAAATGGGACAAATGAGTGGCTGGCCAGAATGCCTCCAGTGGGAACAGAACCAGAGGATAATCAGTAATTCAATATCACCTAAGCATTGCTGGATCTTCAAAAGCGATCCCTGGAAATGAGAAACTCAGGACAACTCCCATAGGGTCGTGAGGGGGTTGGGAGGTTGAGTGGGGAAGCCGGCCTGTAGGGTTACTGCTGCGGCTGGCTGCAAATAGGGCACTTTCACTATTCCCTCCCTGACACTGACACCAGAGGAAACCGAGGGAGCAATCCATTCATAAGTACTCTGTAGGGCTTGAAGGGGACAGTGGAGTCTATGTTTATTTAGACAGTTTTGATATAGTATAGCCCTACATGTGTATGCAGTAAGTACACCTACTCGTCAGTAAATTCCCTGAAATGTTTTTCATGCAAAGCCGGCTGCTACATTCTCCTCTTTTTCATCCTATCTGGGGCAGTCTCTGCTCTACAGGCAACCAGGCTACGAGTATGGGAAAGTATGGGAGCAAACTGGTCTCTGCTTCTGGGTAAAAGGAGACAGGGCGTTCCCAGTCCGTGCAGTCAGATGGCTAATGGCAGAGGGGGGTCTCTGATTCTGAGGAACTCGAAGTACTTGGGCTTGGTGCTTCTTCAAGCACTTCTGTTACTTTATTGAGTATCTGAAAAGTTTCTTTCAGTAGCTTTCTCACCAAATGCACTCACTTTATCTATCAAAATATTATGCTTTGCCTGGGTAAATACTTCATAGTCAAATCTTAAGTCAAGACTGTATTGCATTAGCTCTGGTCCCTTTGGTACTATGAATATAAAGAATGAGCTGCTGGAACTTAGCCAACAATTTTGATATCCCGCTAGAAGCAGAACTGAAGGAATCTTACTTATCTCACTTTTAAAGGAACCCGGAATTCTAAACTCCTTTACCAAATCAACCACCTAAATCTGAATGGTATCTGTCTATATCCATGTCAATCTAGTGAAGTGTTTCAAAAGCACACGGTGGAGGCTGGGGATGTAGCTCAGTTGGCAGAGTGTTGCTTGGCATTCACAAAATCTTGGACTTGATACTCAGTATCCATCATATAAACTGAGTGTGGTGTTATATACCTGTAATCCCAGAATTTCAGAGGCAGGGGGATCAGAGTTCATGGTCATCCTCACCTACAGAGTGAGTTGAGGTCAGCTTGGGAGATAGGTTACCTGTCTCAAGAAATGAACTGAGGGAGAGAAAGAGTCAGGCAAACTAAGCACTACATGAAAACTAAGAAGAGATGCATCCTCAAACAGGTTTTAGGTGAAAAGGTACATCCTAGTCCCACAGCCTCAGTGTGGACAGGGTTCTTTTCACATAGGGGTGGTGGCTGGACCCTTCAAGGGCAGCAACAGGCCAATAAGAATTTACTGAAAGTTCATTTACACTTAGGCGTGATGGAATTCTACAGAAGAGCCACTCTACTGCATCACTAGTATTCTATAATTTTAACCTTCTTTTTAAGACTTCCACTGATGTCTGAGTGGCCTCTCTTTCAAAGTCTTTTGAGATCTATAGCATTTATTTTTATTTTGTTGAGTGAACAGTCAGTTAAAAAGGAAAAGGAATTCTTTCTATCTGCAGCCTGATCAAGAAAAGCCTTCCTTCAACTCTTCAAACATCTTTATAAGTATGATTATCCCCATAGTGACAGGAAGCTTGCATCCAGATAAAGATATTTGCACACGAAGTAATATCTGAACTCACTTACACCTTTTGGCTACTACGATTTATAAAATTCCATAAAAGAAGTGACTTTTATGTCTCGTGAAGTTCCTATTGGGAAATCACTGACAGGCACAGTTACAGAAGTAAGACCTGTGTAGGGTTCAATCTCTTCTCTTCATCAGGGCCTCACCAGCTCTGAACTACCATAGCAACTTAGCTGTTTCTTGTTGATCGTACATGCTACCTTCTGCCTTGTTAGCTGGTGGTTGATTTGTCTATGTTAGATAGTAAGTCCTTGGGCTTCAGGGACAGCTCCACTCGTCTTTACATTCCCCAGTGTCATTAACAGAGTTGGCAACCAATAAAATGAATGAGTGAGTAAAATTCATGAGATTGTTAGATGCTCTTTGTAAAGGACCAGATAGGCAACGTCTCAAGCCATATGGTCTCTATCATAACGACTCATCACTGCAGTTAGAGTGAGAAAAGAGACATAAACAAATGAGCATAAATATGTTCCAATAAAGCTTTATTTACAAAAAACAACTAGTGAGTCTTAGTGAAAACATTAAATACTATAATGCCAGGAAAGATGTGCCCACTGGTACAATAGTTGCAAGCCTGTTGGTAGATAGTGACAATTGCTCTCCAATTTATTGGGAGGCCTGGGAGTCACATCTGTTATTTAATGGTCAAATGCCCATGGCTATGGAGGTCATAGGTTCTACAGTGGGTAAGCTGTGTTGTTGCTTTGTTGTGGATAAGAGGATGTGTCCTTCAAATTGCTCTCTAAATCACAGGTTCTCAACCTGTAGGTTGTAACCACTTTGGAAGTCACATATCAGATATCCTGCATATCCGATATTTATAATTCTTAACAGTAGCGAAATTACAGTTATGAAGTATCAATGAAAATAATTTTGTGGCTGGGGGTCACTGTATTAAAGGGGTGCAACATTTGGAAAGTTGAGAGCCACTGGTATAAATGTTTACTTTTATGGGTATGGCTTATTGTTTCTGTCAGCTTTGGTCAAGGAAGATTGTTTTTGCAGTGGGCAGCAGTAATATTAGAGACTCATAGCTGGTCAGAGTGCTGAGAATAAGTGACTGTTGACTACTAATCCATAAATAGGACATCTTTATCATTCCTTTCAAGATTCAGGGTACATCAGAGCAGAGGGAGTGGTAGGAGATGAAGGAAGAAGTTGCTGCGGAATGTTGCCTCCTAGGTATGGCAAGGCCATTTCAGCCTTCAACTCACACAGCTGTGATTACTTGTACAAGACCCTCTCGAGATTAGGCCCATCACCATCCTGTCATGAGGTATGGAGGGATTCTCAAAGCCCCACCTCTCACTGAGCTCAACAGGCAATTAATATTTGCTGGTAGAGACATTTCCTTTCACGGTATAGGCACTGGTAAGGACTCATGTTCCTGCGAACAGTTCTCACCCACGCTTTTGTAAGCAGCCCTGATTAAATGCACTAAATTACACACAAAAATGGAATAGAGGGCCAAGACAGAGCAATGGAAGTGTATATGATTAAAATATAGTATGCATAATTATGAAAATGCCATACTGAAACCCTTCATTGTTTATAATATATAGTTTTTAAAAAATCTTTTAAAAAACTTGTGTACAAGATTTGAGCCTACTTACCAGTTTTCTGACTCTGATCCATGGTGTCTCACTTTCTATAATCCCAGAATACTAAATTTTTATGATGCCTATATATTATCAGGGCTCAGAACATATAAATGGCAAATAGTGTTTAGGATCCTCATAGTAAAAAATTCAATAAAACAAAGCAAAACACACAGAGAAATTAGCTACCCTATCAAATATAGTTGTTTGGTTAATTTATTTACCATGTTCTGAAGGAATAATTCTCATCTCAAGAAATAAAGGTAATAGTCTACTGCTCACACCATCCTCCTTGAAGCAACAGTGTTGATTGGACTTCAGCACTACTGTGTCCGGAGCTAGCTCACGGAGAACTGGACATTTCCCCAGAAAACTCTCCCATTCAACCCTCCACCAGGTCATCTGCTCTCTGATTTGACTGTTAGCCCCTTCCCAAGGTCCTTAGCAAAGATGAAACTTTTTTTTTTTTTTGACAGCTCCATGGAAAGTGCCCAACCACAAAGAAGACTCCAGCATCCCAAACACTCCACAAGTACTGACCACTAAAGGATGCCCGAAACATCCTGGGAAGCCAAGATGTCCCCAGCTGGCCACCAGCCAGATGGAAGGAATCTGGTCCATCATGTATCTTTATTTCACTGTCAGGTCATTTTCTGTGGGAATGTGTGTGTGTGAGTGTGTGTGTGTGTGTGTGTGTGTGTGTGTGTTTAAAGGGAGCTGTACTTTAATTGTGAGGATACTAAAAAGATGCAAAGTCTTGGGCTGATTATTCGTTTTAGAAAGATTCAACTAGCATCTGTTGTGGTATAAAGGGATGGATCTGCAAACCACATACAAGTGACAGGTGACAAGTTTTCTGTGGAGAGCCGTTCCAAGAGCCAGCGGTCTCATAAGCAAGCCCTCATTTGGCTAAGCTTGCTACCATTGGTTGCTTCCGCATCTGGTGACCGATAGCTTTTGCTATGTAGCCCATTGGGATTGGCTAAGTTTGGGAGTACTCAACGGCCGAGGGTGGGCAGGAAGGCGGGGCTTAGATGGCAGGAAGGCAGAGCTTAGGAAATGGCTCTAGAGAGGCAGGAGAAGCAGGCAGGAGGAGCAGGAGGGAGAAGCAGGAGGGAGAAACATTGTTAAAAGGTTCCTGAAATAAACTTCTAAAAGGAAGAGTTCCCAGGTCGCGTCTTTCTTGCCGGACGGGAGGCGGACATGACAGTTTTCCGTCTATTTTCAGGTAGTCTGAAATCCATCTGCCCTCCCCAGATTGTGGTCAAGCAGTTCCAGATAATTCTTCTAAAAATAATTATACAATTTGAACCCTTCCATTGCAGCAAGTTTCTCTTCAATACCAGATCAGGTTAAGAAAACAACTAGAAGGGATCTGTGCCTTATGGACGTGGAAGTGGCTGGGTGTGTTGGCAAACACTGGTAACCCCAGTGCTTGGAAGGAGGGCAGAAGTGGGAGAATTATAAATGGGGAATTGAAAGGAGGAAGGGGAGGAGGGAGAGAAAAGACAAGAAAAGGAAGGGGAAGAGGAGTGGGAGGAAGGAGAAGGGAGGAGGGAGAAAGGACACAGTATAGCCACAACGTCTAAGCTCACACATACCACACAGCCTGTGTGACTTGAAGGGATAACTGACATTGATATAACCCGACCCCTTTGCATTGCAAGAAGAGGAAGTGATCATGCATGTGATTGAATTGAAACACTGGAATCCTATAATGTCTCTCCAGTGGCAAGTTGGAGAAGACTGAGCCCCAGCCTGTGTTTAGGCATCACACAGACACTCCCTCTGTGGGCTTCCCGCACTGTTTTCCCTCACAGTCTACAGCCTGACTACTCCTTCCTTTTTGCTGCTTGCTTAATTTCCTACCCATCTAGGCATACTACCATTCCCAAGGACCAGGGAACCTCATTTTAAACACACCTCTCCTCACTACAAACCAAGGGCATTCTCACCATTATTCAACCAACGGCCTATAATAACCACAGCACTACTATTTATAGAGGCTTAGTTTATATTGGGTAAATTTCAAATTGCTCAAACGTATGTGACCACGCACATAGGAGTCTTATTGCAGTTTTGGTTGCATAACAGAGATGAGGTAAAAGGAGGAATTTCATGGAGTCAAGAGGGAAGGGGAGTTATAAGGACAGAATGAAGTTGCCCGAGATATTATTTACACAAACGTGGGCCAAGTTCCACACCACTTACACTAGTCTTCAGATGACATGACATAGTCACCAAAGAAGAACCGGCAGCATCCACAGCCAGTTTGTAGGGAGGAAGGAGAATGCCCAAGGATAATAGGGAAGCTCGACACTCTATCCTCTTCTGCTTTTACTAAAAGAAACATAACTAACATATCTATGGAGCACCTTTCATCTGCTTCCTACAGTGTGTGCCAGGATTCACATCATCAATGCCATAAAGAGGAACCAATGAGTAAGCCAAGGGTCTATGTAACAAACTTGTGCTAGTATTGATGTAGATGCTCCTCATTCCCCCTCGGGCTGTATGAGCTTTCAAGTGGCCCCCATCCCCACTATGTGCATATTTGTTGTGTGCATGTGCTGTGTATGTGTTTGCTGTATGTGCATGTGTGAGTGTCTGTGTGTGTGGTATGTGGAGGTCAGAGGACAGCCTCAGGTGTCAGTCCTTAACTTGAATCAGGGTCTCTTACTCAGTGCTTTGCAGGCCAGGCTAGGCACAAACTTTCAGGAGCTTCTGTCCCCTCTCATCTCATCCCAGGGATGCTACAGTATAGTTGCATCCATTCCCAGTAATACATGATGCTGGGAATGAATACTCACGACTTAGGCACCTCCTTGGCCCCAATACCTGTCTGAAATATAAAATATCTGAAGAGTCTATCTTGAGATTCCCAGAAGTTTCATTTGGCAGAGTAAGTATCCCCTCTGCCGAGTGGTTTTAGAACAATACAGGTGACATACCTTCTCCTTCCATCACTCTACCATTAACTTCCAAGTATTATTACTTCAGAAACATACAGTTCATTTCATCACTTTCTAGCAGCTTCCTGGGTAAAACACAGAGGGGGAGGAAGGGGTCCAGAGACAGAGAGAGACAGAGAAAGAGAGAGACAGACAGAGGGAAAAGGAGGGGAGACAGAGAGGGGGGAGGGAGAGAGAAGTGGGAGGAAGGGGGAGGGAGGGAGACAAAGAGAGACAAAGACAAACAGAGAGAGGAAGACAGAGAGTCAGAGAGAAGAAGACAGACAGAGAGAGAGAGAGAGAGAGAGAGAGAGAGAGAGAGAGAGAGAGAGAGCGCACTTGCAGAGCCTTCATTGGGCCCCTCTACATTCCTGTTTTAAGCATTGCAAGCTCCTAGGCCACAGATGCGGCTTTTGGATGTCGGTTCTGAGACAGATGTTTTTCCTTAAGTCTGTTGTCTCTCCTTCAGTCTGTTTATAGCATGTTTCCATTTCAGCCTGCACCTTGAGTTCTCACTGCTAACTGCACGTCCTGAGGGTTTCCTGCTTCCATACACAAAAGGGTGGATTTTTTTGTTTATCTCTTGTTCTGATTTCTGTAAGAAAAGTGCCCACTCTTCAAGTGACCTGTTAACCCCTTCCTGGCATGCTTGCTTTCTCATTCACAGGAGAGACAGTAGGAAATGCCCCGTCGAAATCATGAAACCTTCAAGTTCTGTGCACAGTAAAGTGTTTGCTTCCTCCCAGGAGCCAACTATTGAGGCCACAGAACTGGCATTATTAGCATCCTGAACCAACTTGGTAGCCAATCAAAATGACTGACTCAGATCTAATTGGTTGTGTGTGTGTGTGTGTGTGTGTGTGTGTGTGTGTGTGTGTGTGCATGTGTACATATAGGCAGGTCAACACATGCATGTGTATGTTTGCAGGTGTATATGTGTACAGCTGCAGGTATATGTGAGGGTATGTCTGTCTGTATGTATGTATGTATGTATCCATGTATGTGGGGGACAGAGGACAACTGAGCACTCCTCTGGTGCTTATTCACCTTACCTTTTTGATACAGGGTCTATCATTGGCCTGGAACTTATCAATTTGGCTAGGCAAAGTAACCATTGAGCCTCAGGGGTCTGCCTCTCAGCCTTCCCAAGACTGAGCTAACTCATGACCTTACTCAGCCTTC
>NW_022196891.1:2986302-2990820 GCF_008632895.1 Mastomys coucha
TGAGCTAACTCATGACCTTACTCAGCCTTCCTAAGACTGAGCTAACTCATGACCTTACTCAGCCTTCCTAAGACTGAGCTAACTCATGACCTTACGTGCACTATCCTGAATTAGCCATCTCCTCAGCTAAAATCAATGTTTTCTTCTTTTGTTTGTTTCCTTTTTGTTCTGGGCCTACACATGTCTCTGTATAAATTAGAGTAAAGAACTGCATTTGTATGTCAACTAAGTAGATTCCATGGCAGCCACATGCGGCAATAAAGTTCAGAATCCTTTCCCTACAAATTGATCCAGAGCCCAGTCCAGACTGAAAGGAGACTACCATCTGCTGCTACTGCTCACAGGCAGAACTGCCATCAGACAAGGCACTGTTTGTCAGTGATGAGACAGCACTCTGCCCTGATGGCTGTGGTGGCTTCAGGAACCTAGATATGAAGCAACACACACACACACACACACACATGAACGCACACGCATATAGACACACAGACACACACACACACACATACACACACACAAACACACACATGCACGCACATACATACAGACACACAGACACGCACGCATACACACATACACACACACACGCATGCACACACACACACACACACACACACACACTGACTGCCTGGTGTTGGTATGGTAGTATATGTGTTACATACATATAGACACAGACATGCATGCACACACGCATACACATACATACACACATGCATGCACACACATATAGACACACAGGCACACACATGCATACACACACACATACACACACACATGCACGCACATACATACAGACACACAGACACGCATGCACACACACATACACATACACACATGCATGCACATGCATATAGACACACAGACACACACACGCATACACACACACACATGCACGCACGTATACACACATACATGCACACACACACACACTGGCTGCCTGGTGTTGGTATGGTAGTATATGTGTTACATATATGATTCTATACATTCCTGTTTACCAAACTGTTACCACAGGGGAAAGGAGGGAAGAAGGCACAGGGACTCGCTATACCATCTTTGCAGCTTCCTGTGAGTTAAAATTATTTAAAAATAAGAGACATTTTGAGTTTGTGACAATGTCTGCAGAGATGGTGCTGTGTGTCTGGCAGAAGCTTGCTCAACCTGACCTGATTTCATTTGTAGCTGTATATTACTTTTTACTAGGTACATGATTTTTAAAAACTTTAAAAAAATGTTCATTTTTATTACTTTAACTGTATATTAGTGTGCAGATCTGTGTGTACGTGTGTATATCTGTCTTCATGTGAGTATATGCACATGAGAGCACGTCTCTAAGGAGGCTAGTGGTGTCTGATCCCCTGGAGCTAGAGTTGCAGATAGCTGTGAGCCACCTGACATGAGTACCAGGAATTGAACTGTGTCCCCCAGAAGAGCAGCAGGTACTCTCAACTACTGAGCCTGCTTCAGTCTGTCCCATGAGCTTTAACTGTTTTCCAAGATAGTTCTCTAGGAAATAAAGTCACATTACATTTGGACTCATAAAACCTAAAATCTGTGAATATGAGAGTTGTGGAGACAGAGTAGCATGCCATAGCTAGGTTTTAGGAAGGTCCATCTTGGGCTCACCAGCATCTCTGACTCTCCACCTGCATTTTTACCAACAGAGTCTGATGCTGTGTGAGTGTTCTCAGGGACCTGGAGGTTGAAGGAAGGACAAATCAGGTTGGAGTCCCAAGTGGAATACATATACAGAAGGTCATTCTGTAAGAGACAGTGAGGAAAGAATAATCTAATTTAATCAAGGCTTGCTCCTGTCTCCAAGTTTATGCTGGGACTTATCATGGCTGCTTCCTCGTCTGAGCCCTTTGAGAAAGTAAATTCAGAGTTTATAGACCACAATCCAAGCTCATCTTTCCCTTTCCCATGCCCCCCCACCCCGCATTGTCCATTCTGTCTACATGGTTCTTCATTGTCCATCTCTCTATATTCTCATGTGTGCACCACAAGAATTTTCTCTTCACCCCATAATGCCTTCAGCATGGATGACAGAATGGTGTTCGCTGGCCATATGATGGAAGACATGAGAACCCCTCCAGAGCCATAGGCCATTATTAGACAGTGGTATCTCAAGCACACTGATCATTAGGAATTCGTGGGTAGCATTATTTCGTCATTATCAGGCTTGAGTGTGTTGGTCATTTTGTTTGGCTAAGAGAATGAACATGACCATTTGAGAGGTGTCCTCAAAGTCAGTAGCTAAGTTCATCTCTTATAAGGTCTCCTTGTCCCAAAAGTGATTCCTGTTGAAGGTTCTGTCTGAACTAGAAAGACAGTAAGAGTAAAGACGGTGTAGGTGGGTAGAAAGGTGGAATGAGGAGAAACGTGGAGGGAAATGGCTTCCAAGGCACAGTCCTGGTCTACCCAGCCTGTCTGGGGTTGTGTTAGCACTTCTTTCACTCTGAGGGTTGGGAGTGAGGACTGCCATGTCACCAAGTCACTGACACCCCAGAACACATCTGTCATGCCACTGCTCGAAACAGGTGAGGCATGGATGACGCACCATGCCCTGCACTTCCCTACCAGCTCACAGGGTTTTTAAATGTAGCGAACTGTTTTAAAGAAATCGGTAGCCTTACATGCATGTGCTCTAGCGAAGAATAAAAAAAAATTCTCCAGGAGTCTCCTTAAAAATCACGAGAATAAGAAACACAGAGGCCAATGACCCTGATACTTTAAAAGAATGCACGAGCCAAGCAGCTCAATAAGTTGTCTTCTGATACCAACGTCAGCATGTTCTGACTGACTCCCTTTCAGTTCATGCTTCTCTTAAAAGAAAACAGGGTGGACTGCTTCAGTAAATAACAAAAGGTCAGAGAAACACTACTCACAACATGAGCAAAATAACTGCTCAACCTGCCAGAACATTTCCAAAGGCCTAACAGGCCGAGAAACCCAGTGGGGAGAAAATCCACAGACCTGACCACTGAGAGGAAGGGTTCTTTCCCAGAGAAACTATGTCATCAACAAGAAGTAAACATGAAGATCACTTTCAACCGACAATGAGATGCCACATCCCTCATAACAAAGAAGGTCGCCTGTGTCTACAGTTTCATTTTCCAGGCCCCTCCCATTATGCTTTATTTTGACTTCAAGGGTGGAAGGGGTGGTCAGATGACTGTGGGCTCAAAGAAACTTAGAAATAGTTCAATGAAAGCACTTGCAGCTGGATACCACACATTTCTCTTCACTTTGGAGCTCCACTGAGGTGAGTGAAACCTGAGTATAAGAGCTTCTTAGCCAAACTAGAATAAATATATCTATGGTATACTATGGATACTCCCTTAATCAGTACTGAGTCAATAATCTGGAAGGATGCCATCTCCCACAGTGTGTCCCAGCTCCTAGTCACATAGGAAGTGTAACACTTGCTTGGGAGTTCCCAGATTTGTCGCAAAAAGGGCTGTTTCTTCATCTTTGGCCTCCTCCAGGCCTTGTGCGTGACTGAAGCTCAGTATATTCATTTGGGTTGACTACAGTGACATTCATGCTCTACCACACTTCTGGGTTATAACGGCAGGGCAGAATTTTGCACTATTTCTCATGAAATAGCTTTTCGACTGTGACAAGATGCTAGCTGGGGACAAAATAATACTCACTACTTGGTGTCATGCATTTCAGGAATGTCTTATACTATCACCATACTCATTTCACAATCACTGTGCACAGAGCATGTCAAGGGCTTGGAGATGAAGCCAAGAAAGCCATCAAATCAGCCTTTCCCCATTCTTCAGCAATGGATACCCACAAGTATCCCGCGGAGCGACTGTGTTAGAACAGGCATACTTGGCATTGAGGGTTAGAGCCATTTCTCTCTCATGTCTAATTATCTTACGAAACGCACCACTGAGTCCAGTTGATTCTTCCTTCATATTACTGTGGATAGTACCCATTCAACCTGCTCATTGGTCTCCTGTCCTTTAACTCAGGACTTCATAACATCACAGATTCTAAGAAGGTCAGACCTCAAAGTGTTTCTAAAAATAATCACGTAGTAAAGGTCAACCCCACGTTTAACAGAGGGGAGTTAACCAAAGTCTACATGGGGGATACATATCACTAATATCAAAACCACATTTGGCTCCCTGTGTACAATGGTAATTTCAAGGACCTCCTGCTTTCTCTTTCTCTGCAGGTTAATAGAACATCCATCAAGAGCCCTTAATGACTATCCCCACACCAGAGCATCAGTGTATGCAACCCGTTTGAGCATGATACTTACATGGACATTCCCTCACTTAACTCTAACAACTCTTTATGTCAAACTATGAAATAAACAAGTACCTTTTGAACCTAGAACCATTTGACCCTAGAAGAAGTATTCCTGCTAATGTATTATACTCCCTTCCAACATGGAAGGGAGTCTAACGAGCCTGCTCTTTAGAAAAGGAGGCTTACAGAACCTGGAAACAACACAGATGTCCCTCAACAGAGGAGTGGATACAGAAATTGTGGTACATCTAC
>NW_022196891.1:2991575-3023924 GCF_008632895.1 Mastomys coucha
CCCATTTAATAACCAAAAAAAAAAAAAAGCAGGCTTAACTATGAGTTAAATTAGTAACCAGCATATTGATGTTGGTGGCAGTGTATGATTCTACTGCATGGAAGAGCAAATATTCTGTCACTTTTGAGTGCAGTGAAGAAAATGAGTGTATACTAGTAATGAAAACTGAATCACCAGTGTAGTAGAGAGAGCTAAATTATGGTATAAGCATATATATGTAGATATAAACATCCTACCAGAGGATGAAACAACGTATGAGGAGAGTCAAGTAAGCTATGTGAGTATTGTTCTTCGTGTCAATCTTTTCATAATTCAATCCTAAAGTGTCAGACTTCTCTGTGAGGTGAAATCGCTACGTTTGAAGAGTTGCATAGTGCTTATTACAGTGATTAACACGAATTAAGACTTAAAGATACCACCATTAGTTCTCAATCCCCATAGGGGGAAATCTTTATAATTTCAGTATTTAAAAGCCAGCGCTGTCTAACCTTAAGGAGTAAAGAGTGACTAGTGCCCAAGTGGGTATTTTACATTGGGTTGTCAGAGCAGAATGTTTTATCAGTCTTGGCAGTGGACCCCAGTGTTGGATTTACCGTCCAGAAGGCAAAGCCACAATAAGTCACCAGAAGCTGTCCACACCAGCCTTTCCTTAGACACGCGAGATACGGACGTTCCTAGTATCTCAAAGACAGCAGTGGGTTTTTTACATACAAAGATTATTAGATATAACAGAGAAGTGAGTCGCTATACATTAGTTTAATCTCAAACATTCATGTCATGGCTTATTGCATAGAGAATTTGCTTTTGGGTTAGTTGAAAACATACCAAAAGCCCAAACTGTCTGACTCACTACTTGTTTATTTATGTTAAATCTTCCTTTTATCTACTCACTTTCTGCATACACCTTCATGCCTCAAAGAGTCAGAAAACTCACATTAAAATGGTGCCTTGATTTATCCTGGCATGATGCTACACGCCTATAGTGCTAGCATTCGGGAGGTAGAGGCTGAAGGACCTGGCAAACAGCCTTGGCTACACAGCGCATCCGAGGCAAGCCTGAGCTACATTGGACCTTATCTTCAAAGCAAAACAAACAAACCACCAACAACAGCCAAAGGGTTCTTTAGAACCAGGGAACATCGGTAGCATCCGACCACCTGCGGTACCACACCTAACTTGTACGTGAACGGACCCACATGAGGTACAAATTCTAAAGCAGAACATATTTCAGTAGCAGTTACATTGTTCCCAGGGTGCATTCAGTTTGAGTGTGTCTCCTCATTAGGCAGCACCCTTCCCCAGCATTTATGATGCACCCGGTGCTACTCCAGGCTCTGAACAACCACAGGAGGAAGCCACGGCTCCACTGGACACTGTGCAAGTGAAAGAAAGAACCACTGAAGACTCCGGTGGCAAGGAGCAGACCTGGGGCTGGAGACCTCCAGACCCAGGCAGTGGCTCAGTCCATGCCAACACCTGACACTGCTGACCTGATGCCATGCTGGCCTTAGCACATCCAAAGAACTCTATGATCATTTCACAAGGATGCATTGCAAGACTCAGAAAAGAGCTCACATAGACTGTGCTCCTGACACTACATCACATCCTTAGAGTAGCTTAGGCACCAGAGAGGTATTACAAGAGGTTTCTGAGCCCTTTCTCTGAACATCAGGCCAAAGTCTCTCCTAAGAACTTAAGCCTTTGGCAGTAGAGGAAAAATTGTTTAAGATGAACATTAGAGAATTCCTTAATTCCTTTTATAGACTAGATATGATTGATATAATTGCTAGAGTTAAAAAACACTTGTCTGTTTTTAGGAAACAGATTTCTTTAAATTTGGGATTCCCCAGCATATGAGAAAGATGATTCTCAATAAATTGTGGGCAAGATAAAAATAATACACATACTTGTGGCTACGAGGAACTAACCAGAAAAAAAAAGAGAAAAAAAACTTTTAGGACTTCAAGTTCCAAATACTGCTGTCACTTGCTTTTCTGTCAAGTTTCTCTTGTCAGGATCAGTCCTCACCCGTGCCCCCATGTGCCTGAACTACACACAAGGTTGCTGTTTCTTTCCACCCACAGAGAGCTTGTTGGAGGTTTCCCACCACAGATTTTATTTTCAGGAGTCACAGCTTGCTTGGAAAGCCATGGTTTGACAGAAAACTTTGATGTAGAGCAAACTCCTAGCAATGGAGAATGTTTGCTTTCGAGATAAAGGGATGCCTGCCTGGTGGCTTTTCTGGTTTACAACAGTGGCCATGTACAACATGACTGAACAAAGACCTGGGCATGCTTGGATGGAAACTCACCGTTCTCTGCAGGAAGCTCCTCTGAATAGGGTTGTGATGGCCAGAGTCAGCTTTTAAGAGTCTCATACTAGTGAAACGTCCAAATGTTTGTGTTCTAAATTAACACATGTACCCAAACTGTGGACCGTAGAAAGGGAACTGAATGTGGGGGTCCTGCTATTGTTTGTCACACTGAGTATTGGATTTCACCTAAAGTAAAGATTCGTTCTTCAAGGGAGTGTCACAGGCGTTGTCCTGGCAGTTATACAGGTGGCATGCGCTCCAGATCCCTGCAACACTGGTCTGAAAAGAATATAAAGAGCAAGGTCTTCCAAAGGTCCAGGGGAATGTGGGCAGAGGTGAAGTGTAAAGGCAGTTACAGACACAGCATATGCCTATGCCTAGCTTGGGGCATCTGATGGAGCCCAGTGGTCCAGACCTAAAGGACAGACATGGGGTTATAAGCTTATTCCTAGAAAGGGCATGTGAAAGACAACAAGCAGAGGGAAGTGCCCGGCAGTTCAATGCATAGTCTCTCCTTTACTGACTGAGACCCCAAAGAACTGAATAGATCAGTACAGCTTAGCGCTGGCCACTTTCCCCAGCTTCTTGAATTATAACAGACCTTTGTTGTAGAATGTTACAAGTCACCAATAAAGAAGTAACGACAAAGCGGCCTGCTCACTGTAAACTATTATTTCTGACAGAAGAACAGAGCTGGTGACATCACAGCTCACAGCCCTCTTCCTCCTTTTTGCAGGGACTAGTCTGTGGCCTGAGGCTCCAATGCAGTCACTCCCAATACCTTACAGAACACACTCTTTATGTTTCTAACTAGAAAGCCACACCTGATTCATTTAAACCCGCTCTTAAAAATCAAACACGAAAACAAAAACTGAAATGGCTCAGTATGCAATCCTTAAAAACTTAGAACATAAATTGTGAAGAGCCATTGTCAGCCTGGGTGGGAGCCCCTATAACCCTCACCAGCTGCAGGCACCAAACAACAGTTCATACTACCCCCCCCAAGGAAGAAATTAATTTTCTACCTATTCAGCGCACAAGTGTCACAATTAAAAACCATTAACACCCCCACCCAAAATTCCAATTCAATTCTTCATAAAGTTAGAAACAACAATTTGCAAATTCATTTGGAATAACGAAAAATCCACAATAGCTAAAACTATTCTCAACAATAAAAGAATTTTTGGGGGAATCATCATCCCCGACTTCAAGCTGTACTACTACAGAGCAATGTGATAAAAACTGCATAGTACTGGTACAGAAACAGGCAGGAAGATCAATGGAATAGAACTGAAGACCCAGAAATGAACCCACACACCTATGGTCACTTGATACTTGACAAAGGAGCTAAAACCATCCAGTGGGAAAAAGACGGCATTTTCAACAAATGGTGCTGGCTCAACTGGTGCTTAGCAAGTAGAAGAATGCAAATTGATCCATTCTTATCCTCTTATACAAAGCCCAAGTCTAAGTGGATCAAGGATCTCTACATAAAATCAGATACATTGAAACTAATAGAGGAGAAAATGGGGACGAACCTCGAGCACATGAGCACAGGGGAAATTTTCCTGAACAGAACACCAATAGCTTATGCTCTAAGTTCAAGAATGGACAGATGAGACCTCATAAAATTTCAAAGCTTCTGTAAGGCAAAAGACACTGTCAATAGGACAAATGGCAACCAACAGATTGGGAAAAAATTGTCACCAACCCTACATCCGATAGAGGGCTAATATCCAATATATACAAAGAACTCAAGAAGTTAGACTCCAGAGAATCAAATAACCCTATTAAAAATGGGGTACAGAGATAAACAAAGAATTTTCAACTGAGGAATATAGAATGGCAAAGAAGCATCTAAAGAAATGTTCAACATCCTTAGTCATCAGGGAAATGCAAATCAAAACAACCCTGAGATTCCATTTCACACCAGTCAGAATGGCTAAAATAAAAAATTCAGGTGATAGCAGATGCTGGAGAGGTTGTGGAGAAAGAGGAACATTACTTCATTGCTGGTGGGATTGCAAACTGATACAACCACTCTGGAAATCAGTTTGGTGGTTCCTCCGGAAATTGGACATAGTACTATCAGAAGACCCAGCTATACCACTCCTGGGCATATACCCAAAATATTCTCCAACATATAACAAGAACACATGTTCCACTATGTTTGTAGCAGCCTTATTTATAATAGCTAGAAGCTGTAAAATACCCAGATGTCCCTCAACAGAGGAATGAATACAGAGAATGTGGTACATTTACACAATGGAGTACTACTCAACTATTAAAAAACAAATAAATAGTTTAAATAGTTGAGTTAAAAAACTCAACTATTAAAATGAATTCATGATATTCTTAGGCAAATGGATGGAACTAGAAAATATCATCCTGAGTGAGGTAAGGCAATCACAATGGAACACACATGATATGCCCTTATTAATAAGTGGATATTAGCCCCAAAGCTCAGAATACCCAAAATACAATTCACAGACTATATGAAGCTCATGAAGAAAGAAGACCAAAGTGTGGGTGCTTCGGTCCTTCTTAGAAATGAGAAAAAAATTCTCATGGGAACAAATACGGAGACAAAGTGTGAAACAGAGACTGAAGGAAAAGCCATTCAGAGACTGTCTGGGGATCCATCACATATACAGTCATGAAACTCAGACAATATTGTGGATGGCAAGAAGTGCTTGCTGACAGGAGCCTGATATAGCTGTCTTCTGGAGACTCTGCTAGAGCCTGACAAATACAGAAACAGATGCTTGCAGCTAATCATTGGACTGAGCATGGGGTTCCCAATGGAGGAGTTAGAGAAAGGACTGAAGGAGCTGAAGGAGTTTATAACCCCATAGTAAAAACAACAATATCAACCAACTAGACCCCCAGAGCTTCCAGCAACTAATCCACCAACCAAGGAGTACACATTGAGGGACCCATGGCTCCAGCTGCATATGTAGCAGAGAATGGCCTTGTCAGGCATCAATGGGAGAAGAGACCTTTGGTTCTGTGAAGGCTTGATGCCTCAGGGTAGAGGAATTCTAGGGAGGGGAGTTGGGAGTGGGTGAGTGGGCAGGGGAATACCCTCATAGAAGCAGGGGGGATGGGATAGGGGCTATTGGGGGTGACCGGGAAAGGGGATAACATTTGAAATGTAAATAAAGAAAATTATCCAGAAAAAGTTTAAAAATCCCCATTAAACATCTAAAAACTAAATTCTACTGAAAGTGGCAATGAAATACACTAACCCTAATTAACTAACGCCCCAAACTCTACATTAAGGCAAGGAGTTGGCCTACTGGTCGGTTAGTCAGTATAACAGACACACTCAATAGATTCATTTTCTTCAGATTTTGTAGTGTCTATAAAATTGCTGTCATCATTCACAGGCTGAAACCCCACCTTTTATCAGCCACCTCAACTCAAGTTACAAAATGACTTTGGTAAGATATGCCCAGGTGTATCACTTTATGGGAAAAAAAAAAAAGAAATACACACAGGAAAGTGTGAATCATGGAAGCACCACAGATTCGACTCTGTATCCAACTAAGGCTCACATCTAACACCACACTTCAGAAAATGCCCAGCTGTCCGGCAGAAGGGCGTGTAATCAAGGCTGTGCCTGTCTGATTATAGTCATGGGTGAGGTGGAACTGACGAGATCCAACCTACATCAGCCCGTCAACATGAGTCCCTACAGAACCAGCTGTCTCTACATCATTAAAATCACGGACACGAATATGTATAAAGAACAGAATAAAAAAGTGAGGTTCCAAGGAAACACAGGTTTTTCTCTATGAGTCTACACCAAATGGAAAAAACTTGGCAAAAGAAGTAATGTGTTTTTTGGTTTTGTTTGTTTGTTTTTTAAAGTTACACTCATTCAATTTTAAAGATAAGCCATTTCTATTTTTGTGGCATATATTAAGTATTCCTTATTTACTAGTGAAAGTAAATAGTGACTTTGCAATTGAGCAACATAAGAAGTTATATCTCTATATCTATCTTTAATTGTTTTTTTAAAAAAAAGAAAGGGTTTTGAAATCTGGTAAATTGCTTCTCACTATTTCAGTCACCTGATGCCAGAACCTCAGAAACAGACAAAAATCAGAGATCCATGTGGCTACTGCCTTGTGTGATCAAATATTTTATAAGAGGACCCAGCCTCATTTCAGTTTGTAATACAGGAGGATTTCAATGTACCAATAAACGTTGTTTCCAAATTCAGAGCTAGATAACCTTACCACTATCTAACATCTAAGAAAATGAAGATTCTAAAGAACTATGCAAACAGAAATTATGTTGTCACTCCACATAGTACACAGTGTTTTAACGGAAACTCGGACAGCATGCAGAGCGAAGGTGCCCAGCACTCGGTCATACTAACAAAGCACACAAACCTTATTGATTTTCAAATTCTATATTTTACCCACAGCAATGATGGACAAATAGTGAGTTATTCTGCACTGAAAAGTACAAATGGAAGAGGAGGGAACCATACAAGTAAGGAAGAGAACAGGCATTATCCACTGTGAGGCTGCCTGACAGGAGGTGTGGAGCAGGGAGATACGGCAGATGTGCTTCTGTTTTTAATGGATTGTGTTCTGCATGGGGAAGGGAATAAGAAATGAGGTTATAGGAATTGGACTGGAGAAACATAAAGGAATGGAAGCCTTGGGAAGGCAATAGGGCAGAATAAGGGGGGAAAATTCATTTACCTTAAATGGAAGACAACACAGTCAGCTGTTTGTGTGATAAGCAGTGGTGTCATGGTTTCATGATGAACTTCAAAAAGACACATCCGAGTGTCTGCTACCTGAGTACATGATTGGATTCGGAAGTAAAGCCTTTGAAGACATTAAGTACAACATTCTAATTTAGTATGGCTGAGTCCTTCCAGAAGGAGGAAGAGATTCCAAGACTGCGACATAGGGCTGGGAGTATGGCTCCGTTGGTAAAGTGTTTGCCATGCAAGTGTGTGAGGCCCCGAGTTCTGGTCCCCAGCACTCCTGAATTCATTTGTAACTCCAGTGCTTGGGAGGTGGATGACAAGAGGTCCCTGGGGCTGTGCAGCTCCTCGAGCCAAACACTGAAGCCCAGGTTAGTAATAGACTCTGTCTCAAAATTAAGGTGAAGAACAATTGAGGGAGACACCTGACCTTGACCTCTGGCCTCCACATACATGAACATACACATGCCTGTGAAACTACAACACACACATACACTCACACAAACACATGCATGTGCTCACACACACACACACACACACACACACAAACTTTCTCTCTTTTTTTTCTTTTTTAGTTTAAGAAAACAGACTTGCAGGGCAAGCAACTGGAATGTCAGGGATGAATGGTCACCAGCAAGAGCTGGAAGAGGCTTGGGAGAATCCTTTCTGGAGCCTTTAGCAAAGATGACCTTGTTCACTATTGACTCTGGACTCTCAGCCTGGAGATCGGGGGACACAGCAAGCTGCTGGTCTGTGCTGTGCACCCAGTGTACAGTACTTAGCAGCCCAGGGAGATGAGTGTGAAGGTAGACTTGTGCCATTACAGAGAGGAAGTCACTCACCCAAAGACCTGTAAAGAGGTATAGCAATGCAAAGGCTATCTGAAGAAAGTAGACTTAGGAGAGGAGCCATCCGGGTGATGCAGGCTAGTTAATGTTTATTAAGAGTATTCTGGTTGTTGTTTTAATCACACATAGGTGTTATTCGATGTTTGTAAAAAGCATCCATAAAATAGTCCTGTGATATTTTCAGAAGGATACTGGTCTACTATCTCCTCCACACCTAATTATACTGTGAGGATTGACAGTCATTTCCTTCATCTGCTACCCTAGCCCCAGCTGTGCCTCTTCCTATACCAGATATGTAGCAGTTCCATACACCCCGTCCCTGTCTTCCTTTCACAAAGAAAGCACACAGGATAGGTAGCATCGACTGGACCTTGCAGCAGGCTAATGTCTGAGTACATGGATGTTACATGCCTGCTGGCTCCAACTCAAAATCAAATACAAATTATCTTGGGGCCATTCCTCGGTTTGTATCATGAGTGATTTTCTATACTGACTTTGATGACTAAGAATTGAGTACAATGAACACAGAAAGGCAGAGGACTCATCAGTGAATTTCTTTAGTAGATTAAAAATGGAAAACATGGTCCAGCCAAAACTTCAATCATTTAACCATCCGTTATCAGAAAACCTCACAAAAGTGCTTTCTCACAAACCTTTGCTCACCATATTTATCAAATCCACAAAAAGAGATTCTAAGTGGTTGCCTGTGGCAGGCATGAAGGGTCTTCATTGTGTAGTAGAAAGAGGCTATGACTCTCCTGGCTGTCATTGTGCCCCTAAGAAGAATGCTCACATTGAACCCAGCCACTCAGAAGGTTGTGACAAGATGTTGTCATGGCCCAGGGATTATCTGCTAGTTAATTGTCTGTGACCCATCTCCACAGCTGGCCTCCTCCACCTTTCTCTCTTTAAAAAAAAAAAAAATCACCTTGGAGCATTTTGATGAAGATCAACTCTTTGAACTCAGATGTTCCTTGTGGAAGGGCGGTCTGCTACTGTCCCTAGTGTGACCTGAAGAGAGAGAAGCAGCTGTGGGGAGACAATCCCATGCAGAGAAGGTTCTGCTAAGGACTGTTTGCACACAGCCCTGGGGAAGCAGGGGCGCCCTTTGCCAGTTCCTGGCACTGATGCATTGCCAGGTGGATGAGACCTGAATGAAATGCCTAACAGGGATCACACAGAAGCACATAGGAAACAGAACAATGTTATCAGCTGTCGAGGTCTGACTGCGGCCATTACCCAAGGGGAAACCGTTTGCCTTTATTTGCATCCTGGCCTCAGGTTTCCCCAAGCAATCCTTGCAGCCAGCCACCAGCCAGCCATTATCTTATGATCAGGTTAGACTCAGCCAGAGACTTCCACCCCCACACTCAGGGGACTTTTGTCACCCTGGCAAAAAAGGTGACAGGAGGCAATTATGTCAACAAAAAATAGAATCACAGCTCAGAACCCAACTCTCTACACGAAGCTCTACTGAACAGAAAGAATTAAATGAGTCTGTTTTCACTATGGGACCTTTACAAGAACTTTTCCAACTAGTCTCCCATACAGGAGAGATGGTGGACCTAGTTAAAGCCATATTCAGTTCATGCATCTGCTAGGTAATTGTCTGCCACCCGTCTCCACAGCTGGCCTCCTCCACCTTTCTCTCTTTAAAAAATCACCTTGGAGCATTTTGATGAAGAGCAAACCTTTGAACACAGATGTTCCAGGAACCTGATGCATTAGTTATGCCTTGGATGTGCCTGGCTACTGCTCATCTGCTGTTTTTCTTCAGTCACATTAAAACAAAATACATTCAGTTACGTTTGTCCACCGGATAAACAGATAAGCCTACTAAGTCATTCCCTATGGTTCCAAACAGGAAAGCACTCATTCGTTTTCAGAGAGAGAGAGAGAGAGAGAGAGAGAGAGAGAGAGAGAGAGAGAGAGAGAGAGAGAGAGCAATGAAGAGAAACACACCATTTGAAATCAGAGGCCAAGTTCCCTAGCAACAAAACCCAAAACATACTAATATTCCTTGGATCCCCAGACTCTTGATTTATTATGTAAATCGTTTGAGGCTATAATTTAAGACTTTAAGGCGTTATTTTCTTCAAGGATATCTGAGTAGCTATTAGTCTGTAGAGCTTTCTGGCTCAGTAGAGCACTGTTGTCAGGGGATGATTGTTTGGGTCACCTTGATCAGCAGGGCTGATCAAGTAACAGACAGCTGGGGCAGGACAGTCCCTTAGTCCTGAGGAACAGAACAGAACTTAACGGTCAGGAGTTGGGTTTAAAGAGAATGAGAACACTGTGTAAGAGTCGATCGATCCAAAATGCTTATACCTCCTAGGAGACAGTGGGAGATCATGAAGTAAGAGAAGTAAGAAACAAAATGCCTAAGGAAAAAATGAAGTTAAAAACGGGACCAAACATGACAGGGTCAGGGGAAAGAGGACAAACCCAGGCAGGAAAGATCCTCCTAAGAACTGCCCATAACAGGTAAAGCCACTTTGGGCTGCAAATCAAGGCAAGCAGGGAAAGGTGAACTCCAGAGGAGGCTCAGCGGTTCAAAGCGTCCAGGCTCCTCTGGGCAGGGTTAGGCTGCTCAAGGACAGCACTTCTCATTGTAGCAGGAGCTTGTCTGCTCAGAGAGCGACTTTTCCAGGGGCAGTGTGCAGAGGCAAGTTATACAGACTGGAAGCATAGAATGCTTTTCCTCCTAGAAAAATCATCCAAGCCACCCACATGCCCAGAGCTCACTGACACTCTTGCGAGGCCTCAAGCTTCCCAAGTCCACGACGAGTGATGTCAAGAGCCTGATGCTCGGGAGGAAGAGACAGAATAAGTGTTCCATCTGCCCAGAGAGACATTAGACTAAGTGCTCACATCTGGAAAAGCCGGATCATTCTGGGCACAGCTAAAACCCAACGCAAACCTTTGCCAAAGGAAGGAGGAGCAAGGAGTAGTCAGCTCAAGGGATGGCTTGCCTTCTTCCCACTGGCCGGAGGACAGCTGGGCGGGGCAGCTTTGCTCTTATAGCAGCTCAGCCAGGGTTTGTTTCACAAATGAGTAAGGAAAAGAAATAACTTTGAATTTTACAAAGAAACAAAAATAGTCTTAGGGTATAAATTATATTTATTATACTAAACAATATAATAGTGTATTGTACTACCTTGAAGGAAAGCACTTAGATCAGTTTTCGGGGGGGGGGGGATGTCCTATTTTGTCATACAGAATAGAATTTTTATAGTGATGGGTTTGGTAGACATGAGAACACTTATTTTCCTTGTAATAAAAGCCTAAGTAAAATTTTTAAGAAAGGAAATGGGTTTCAACATAAGGGTATTTGCTAACAAATAGTTGTCCCTGTATAGCTAGCCTACCTCCCTCTCCAGGAGGTGAAAATGTGGCTGCTAACAAATTAAAGAAACACAGTATAGAACTCATTCCAGGGTCAGGATTCCAGTCTTGACCAGAGTCAGTGCTTATTCTCTGACCAAATTAGGTCTTCTTGGAGCTCTGGTGCAGCCCCTCTGCCTTTCTAGTAAGGAGGCGGTATGTGGCTGTTTTAGTCTATCTGCTCATCTTGTCCCTTTGTGGCTGGTTCAGCCACTCAGCTCATGGGCAAGCCTGTAGATCAGGTACCTCAGCTCTGAGCAGTTGGCCATCCCACTGTGATGGAAGGGACTCACTGCAGCCTCAGAAATCCAACAGAAGTTCTCAGAGAGAAGGGAAAAAGAGTCACTCCCCATTGTACAAGGACAGTCTAAGGTCCACAGTACCTCTGCCATCAAAGAAAGTGCATCTGAAATCAATAGAAAAGCAAAAAACCAAACTCTTGTCCCCAAATAAAAAAGGAACATAAGAAATCACGTCAACAGGGAATACGAAAATGTGATTTGGAACTCCTGTTTTCAGATGTTTAATACAAAGGGAAGATTGTTGTGCAGGGCACAGAGCCATCCAATCGTCACAGAGCCAGAATCGCCCACTGCACAGTTTGTTTTCAAAACATGAAGGAATACAGCAGGATCTCCAGCTGGGGAAAACAGTTCCTTCTAGAAACAAAAAAAGACAGATAACTGAAATATCTCACAGAAGGTTGGCGTGCCTCTGAGAAAATCAACAGCTCCCGAGTGGATGTCAGGTAGTAAGGAGACAATGGGAGTGAGGCCACTCGTGCCCTTAGATGAACAATACATAGGAGTAGCAGGGAACCAGGCTTGAGAGCTGTTGAAGCTGCAGAACACGCAGCTAGTAACACACCATGGGATTCAGGAGCCTTGGACACTTCTGAACAGCGAACCCCTTGGGCCCACAGTGCAGCCTCACTGCCAGTGAGCTTCATGCCAGAGCCAAGCAAGCAGTATTCCTTCACAATAGACTCCCAGAACTGCTTCAGAGCCCGTGTAGGTCTGTCAGGTGCTAAGAAGGCCCCTTTTATCAAATGGAATGTGGGGGTGCTCTCTCTCTTTCTTCCCCTTCCACCTCCTTCTCATCCACCATACTGAACTGTGGTACAGAACACAGGACCAAAAAGTTCAACCAGAAAGAAAACTCAAAGGAATTGCTCCGTTTCTCTTTCTAACTGTTCGCTATTTTTCTCTTTTCACGGATAACAGTCTTTTTTTCCTCACCCGCTTACCCCTTTCTGGACTGTGAGTGTCTAGAAGGCCAAGCAACTCAGCTGGAGACCCCAGGGTCTCAAATAAGCTTCATTCCATTCAATCCCTGCCTTGCTGCACTATGAAGAATGTCCAGTCACCCACCTTCTTTCCAACTCATTATACATATACAATAAAGACATATTTAAGATTCTCGCAAGTGACATGCCATAATACAAGTGAAATGCTTGACACTCACGTCCTTTGTGTTCATAAGCCAGGCCTTCCTCTTCTCTCTATGTTACCTGCCTTTAGTAAAGTCCTGTGCTCAAATTAACAAAAGCAAATTATTTTAATCTATCTAGTTACTTGTTTATTGTTTGAGACTTTCATACAAGCCAGTGATGTGTTTTGATCAATTCCTCCTACAAGTCTCTCCGCTTCCCCCCTCCAGTCTCTCCTCTGTCTCCCACCACTCTTCCATTTCAACTTCATGGGCTCTGCCTTTTAATCCAAGTCTGCCCACATGAGTAGGTATTGGAGTGCAGGTAGCCTCTCTGTTGCCTCTGCCTAAGGAAAACTGACTCTCCCTTCCCCAGCAGCCATCAACTGGCAGTTGCTCCTCATTGACGGTGGCACTTCCCGAGGCCCTCCCCATCTGGCTTGATCTCGTGTAGGTTTGGAGCATGCAGTCACAGCTGCTGTGAGTTGACCCCGTAAGAGCCCTGTCGTATTCAGTAAATAGTGTTTGACTGCACATGTTTTCTCCCGGGTCTTACACACTTTCTGTGTCCTCTTCTGTAATGATCCCTGAGCCTTGGGGGAGCCTTTCCTTCTCTATTCAAAATAAACATCAAGGCAAACTAGGTGGAGGTATATGATAGAGAGATCCTCACTAGAGCTGAGCACTCCATGGTCACGTACCCTCTGTACATTGACCAGTTCTAGGTCCATTAATTGCCATCTACTGCAAAACTATCTCCCCAGTGATATACTCTCCCCCCACCCCAAATGCTCTGCCTTTTACTAGACTAGCATGCTTTAAATTAGTCAAACTGGCCTGACATCTACCTACAAACAAGATATTCATGCCCCCCCAGAGTTATTTTAATTAATAACAAGTAGTGGCAAATTTAAATCTGATGTCACCTTGTGCATTACACTACTGCATACTCTACTCCAGGAATTTCAAGGTGCCTTTGCGGGGGTGGGTGGGGGGAGAGACAGATACAGAGAGAGACAGAGAAAGAGAGAGAAAGAGAGAAAGAACAGAAAGAAAATATTTGGAGGGAATGGAAAATGGAAAGGAGCAACAGAGACAGAAATCAAGAGAACAAGGTTACATTCTCAGCTGGCTTCAAACTCCTGATGTTTCTACATGGTGTGGTTACTATTGAAGCATTTGAAGGAGTTCAAATCATGGTGGCTAAAACGTTAACAAAGTCTCAACAGACGGCATAGAAGAAATCTGCAGGGCAATCGTCCACCAAAAAGCATTACTGTGAAGAAGTCTTTCAACATAGTCAACAGTAACGAGACAAGAGCTAAGCAATCTGGGGCCTTACAACGATGTACCAAGTGCCTATGTGAACAGGACCTATGTGAGGTACACCAGGAAAGCAAGGGCCTCACTGTTTTCATGTGCACACGCACACCACAGAACAATAAGCACAGAGGCAGGGAGGAGGCCACGAGGTAGCTCAATGGACTCTCATCAGTGACCCATGGAAAGAAACAGAGGTCAAGATGCTTCGAGGCACCAGGATCCTCTTGAGGCTGGGACACAGCTGGTGGGAGAGAGAAGTACCTGTGGCATTCCAGGTGGCTCCAGCCAGAACTCCAGCCTTTCCTTCTCTACTCAAAATAAACCTCAAAGCAAAGTAAATGAGCAACCAAGCACAGCCTGCAGAGTACTGCACCAAGAACTCCTCGGGAGTAGGTGGAGGGTAAGCCAAGGTAGCAGAAAAATTCAAAAGAAGAAATGACTCTATATACCAGACATTTCCCTACGTTGTCATATTTGATTGTAACCTGCAACCCTAGAATATAGTTATTTCCAATGGATAGTCACATTTTCTCCAAGATTACAGAATGATTTCAAGATGAAGCCAGGGCAGCTGGGTCAGTCTGACTCCACAGTGTAATTTTTGAGCTACAACAGTCAACTGATTCTCTACTTGAAACAGCCTCACACAGACAGGCATGCAGAGAGAGGATTTGATAGTCCGCCGGTGGGGAAGGTCAGTCTAGGGATGATTCAAATCCTCGAAGCCATAAAAGAAGAAACCTGGTAAATCAGATTACATGAAAATAACAATTTTCTGCATGGGAAACAACACCATAAACAAAGACAGCCAATGACAAATCTGGGAACTATTTGGAACATAAATCACAGACAAAAGGCAAATTTCCTTAATCTGTAAGGAATGTCTATAAATCAAAACAAAACAAAACATAAAAAAGGATCCAACAAAGCACAAAAGACAATCAGCTAACAAAAAAAGAATCCAAATACTTCAGAAACACATTAAAAGACATTGTGGTCATAGAGAGCTGCATATTAAACACATTAGAACAGCAGACATCAAAATGTATTAATATACAATGTGTGGGTATGAGGGAAGAAGCATGCTTCTAAGTTTCTCAGGGAAGAAGAAACACGCACATCTTTATGACAGACAATTTATCAATATGTATCAAAATCATAAGCACACACACCCTTGGATGCAAATTCTAATTCTACTACTTTATCCAACAAGTAAATGCATAACTGTAAAATTATGTCTGAAGGAAACATGTTTGAACTCTGTATCATCAAAAGTTTCATAACAATTTAAATTTCTAACAAAAAGGCACTAATAAATAAATTATAGTGTATTACTATCATGGCCTATTATTTAGGCATAAAGGAGAAGAGTATATTGACATGGAACAAGCCCCAAGGCATATTGTTAAGCCAATGAAAGGTAGAAACTAGAAATGGCATTACAAACAGAAAAAAATACCATTCTAGGTGTTTATATGCATCCATGAAAAGAAAGATACATAAAAGACTGATAATGATCATGCTTTTAGTGAGAACTAGCTGAAATGTGAAGTTACAAAGGAGACGTTCTCATATTATGTATATTTTACATTTTATAATACATGCTTATTCAAAAATAAATTACACACACATATATATGTATGTACATGTGCATATACAAGTACATATTTATACACATCTACATGTACATATGCCACAAACAAGTAAAAATCAAGTGACTTCTGGTTCTCAAAGCTATGTGGCCTTAGATTTTTGCTCGCACACGCATATATATAATATAAAACTCCTCCTTGGAGTTTTTAGGAGTGAATGGGGTACAGTATTTAGAATCCTAGAATATGGCACAGTGTGAACAAGTGTACAATGGTTGTTTAGTGATCAGTCAGTCAGGGAAGCCGTGTCTGAAAGGCCAAGTAGGAATTGGAAGAGAAGGGAGGGGTAAAGGGAGGTCCTCAGGATTGGTATTTAAAGCAGTCAAGGGGTGGGCACGCCCACCTGTCCCCAAGGACATCATGAGGTGACTGGACTGTAGCTGTTTGGGCTGGGGGTTCTGCAAGAGGTGGGGAGAAAGATCAAGGCTCACAGTTTCTGTTACAGGACCAAATTTAGGCAGGAGGACTCTAAGGCTGGGCACGTATTTCTAGAACATTTATCTGGCTAGTGTGGAGGGCAAATTGGGGGTGGGGGAAGTTGGTGGTGGAGAGGCTATTGAAGATGACTGAAGCAAGACACAGGGCCTTTAGATCATCTTTAGATGCCAGAAGACCTTATTTACAAAGGGGTTAATTTCTATCTTACCAGTTAAATACAGGAGGATGCATGTACCTACCCATGCTGTTGACAAAATGATGTTCATGCTGACACACACTGTAGTCAGAGGTAGTACGTGCTGACACACACTATAGTCAGAAGGATGCATGTGCCTGCATACACTGTACTCAGAAGGATGCACGTGCCTACACACATTGCTGAGATGTTGGAAGAATGCAAATTCCTACACATACCATTAAGATATTTCTTAGGTTTGTGTGGTTTCCTGAGACTCTTCAACAAATCAGATTTTCACTCAGGATGAACTGCCAAGAGAGGCTTAAACACCCTCACACTGACTCCTTAAAGAACACAGATCTCCCTTCCAGAATTAAAAACAAGCAATCACATGTAAGCAAGACTTCTGAAACAATTTTAAGAAGAACAGTTTTCTCACTCATGGCAATGACTCCAGTCCTGACTCTGCTTCAGTTTTTCACCTACGAAATCAAGATTAACTGCTCCCAGGCTCGTCTCCAGATCTCCTTCTGGAACAAAAGTTGTTTAAGTCCAGCTTCAGAAAAGGGTTTTAATGCATTTCTCAACAGTGTGGAATAGCTCAAACATTTAAAACTACTCTTCGATATACAGGGCAATTTCATTTTGGAAATTGGTGGATATTTTAACCCAGCAGTAGAATAGTAACCATGTCCTAGTCACAAACTTGTTTTACTGACAAGTATATTCATCCCTTAAAGGAAATAGCTACTATTATAACGTAGCAGATTCTCAGTTTTCAAATTTTATATCTGCCGAAGAAGCCCCCCCTTTTGTTCATAGCCTGAAGAAATTATAGATGGGGATATCCATAGGGGATAAGAAATGTCAGTCGAGCTGTGAAGTGGTCACATTGCTTTTCACAATGTAAGTGACAATGTGAGGCAGAAAGTTCTGTCTACCAAGAAATGAACAATGTGTTTTCCCACCCTTGGAGATCCATGTGACTGCTGCCAGACCAGGAAAGGGATATGAACAAAGACACAACTCAACATGTATAAGATACCCTCTGCCGCTAGTTTCTGACAGGGGCCATGAAATCTTCTGGATCAACTCAGGTATTACAGCGAAGCCATGGCCATTACGAAGAGCCACAAAGGGGCTTGGAGAGATGGTTAAGTGGTTGGTGCACTTGCTACACGGGTGTGAGGACTGGAGTTCAGTGCACACGTAAGTGCTAGGTGAGTGTATTGACCCACGCAATGACGGCACTCAAAAGCTAGAGATCGGATTCTTGGAGCAAGCTGCCTGGGTAGACCCACGGTTCTGCTGAGGTCTCAGCTAAATGGAAGGTCTCTGGTTCAGTGATGGTGATGGAAAGCTACCAAGGAAAACTCCCAACATTAACCTCAGGCAGGACTGTACACATATAAGAAAATGCATGCACCATACACACAGAGAAACAAAACAAAACCAGCCACAGATGATTTTCATCTAATGCTCGTACAAAGATAAATAGCCAGAAGATAGTCATTTTTATCTAACTTTTTTTCTATCATGTTAGTTAAAATGTGATTTCTGTGTACTTTTTGTAAAAGGCAACATATGTCAGCATTTAATTGACTTATTGTTTCTCAGAACGTAACATGTGCTGTGCCCTTACAAACTAAAACCTGATTAAATCAGTCTGAAATGCATTATTTAAAAAAAAACCTTCAGTTGAAATCAGATTTCAGCAATATGCTTCAGTAATCGTATGAAGGATACACAGGATCTTCCAACGTTTGCAGCCTATTTCCTGTTAGTAAAACGGCCATATAGAGAGCAGCTGTCGAATTTTCTAGAAGGCAGATATAATTTGCTGGTGTTTTGAAGAAGTAGAGGGTGAAACAAATGTACAAATACAACAAGTCTTTGAGATATATTTGTCTATAACTATGAGAATATATCCTTTTACTTTAAAGAGTTTATTATATTCAGCATGGCTTGGAATCAAAGAATGGGCAAATTGAATTGTAAGCTGAGGCAGATAAGTTCACTTATTATTTTTACAAGTATAAAAAAGGTAGATGAGTAGTCATGCTGCTGATGGAATTGTATATTGTTAGCTTCTATTCAAGGCAATTTGACAGAATCCATCGAAACGATGAATGGACTCATTTTTGGCTACAACAATTCTACGTCAAGGATATCTTTCCTGCAGTTATACAAAATAAGGTGACAGAGACTGTTCACTGCACTAACATCCATCCTATCACAAAGTAAAACGAGCCTAGGTGTCAATCAGGGAGGGTCTGGGTATAAGTCACAGAATAGCTAACACAGTTTGTCTTAGAAAGAGAAAAGGAGCTACGGTGAAGTGCAGTGCACTCTAACATGAATCTAAAGACCCTAAACTCTGCACGAAAAAAGAAAAGCTGTATGTATGTATATATATGTGTATGTATCCATTGGCATATATCTGTCTGTATCTATCATCATATCTGTAAATGAAATGTGTTATGGGTGTTTGTATATACCACAAGACTCTGATTGTATAGATCCTGAGAAAATATATCTTTGTCTATAGACAGTATTAGGATAAAAGTCCTCACCACATGTCTTTTGGAACTTCTCGAAGTGGAAAAGGCACACCTGCTGTCCATGTAGATGTTGATCTTTTTGCCTGCCCCAGGTCCAAGGCTTTGGTCAGGGCTATCAACTCTGCCTTTTAGGCTGACGTTCTTGGGGAAAGCGGTTCCACCCAGACCACCTGGGACCTGTTCACAATGGTGGCTCTTGCCTTGTGCTGTTCCTTTACCAGGTAGCCGCTGCCATCAGTGAACCAGGTCACCTCTGCATTGGGGAGCAGCTGATCGACAGGTCTTTTTGCCATCCCTGGTTCTCAGCTAAAATCTGCTGGCAATCATGAGCTGGCGGATTGAGGTCAGGGTCAGGTAGCAGAGTGGCCAGGTTGATGGCCACTAGTGATGTGAAGGTCACCCAATCTGAGTTTAGCAACAGAATCTGATAATGAGTCATGAGGGCATTGGTCAGCCATCAATCCAGGGGCTGGCAAACAATGCTCTCCAAGGCATGGGGAGTTGTCACAGTCAGATTTTGCCCCACAGTCAATTTATCAGCATCTTTAACTAAAACCACTGCTGCAGCCACCACTATCAGTAGACAAGCAGGCCACCCAGCAGCAACAGGGTCTAATTTCTTTGACAGATACACAACTGGTCGCTTCCAGGAGCCCAACCGCTGAGTGAGCACTCCCTTGACTATCTCCCTGTTTTCTGCTTTATAAAGGTGGAAAGGTCTGCTGGCATCAGGCAGTCCTAGAGCAGGGGCCTCCAGTAAAGCCTGCTTAATCGCATCAAAAGCCTGTTGCTCTTCTTCACCCCAACTGAAGGGCTGTCGGTTTTTAGTCAGGGGGTAGAGGGGGGCAGGCAATTCAGCAAACCCTGGAATCTATAACTAGCAGAACCTGGCCGTGCCCAGGAATTCCTGTACCTGTTTGGGGCTCTGTGGAGGAGGGATGAGCAGGATGGTCTCCTTTGGAGCGTTGGAGAGCCAGCGCTGGCTGTCTTTCAGCAGGTAGCCCAGATAACTTACTTTGCTCTGGCAGATTTGGGCCTTCTTGGCTGAGGCTCTGTATCTCAATCCTCCTCCTCACCCAAGGGGCATTTAGTCCCCTCTAGACAGTCCTCCTTAATCTTGGGCCACAGGTTTCTTCACAGGCAGGAGGGTAGTAGTCCAAGCTGGCTGGCACTTCCACAGGATCCCTTGTTCTAGGAACCTGGTAATGCGGGGCCTGATTCCTTCCTGAGCCTCCCTCGACATTGGATATTGGTGCACAGACACCAGGGAGGGTTGGGCTCTAAGCTCTCTGTATATTCCTTCCCTGTCGCTTTTCTTTCTTTCTTTCTTTCTTTCTTTCTTTCTTTCTTTCTTTCTTTCTTTCTTTCTTTCTTTTTTCTTTCTTTCCTTTTTCCATCTCCCTTTCACCTTCTTTCTCTGCTCCTTCTCCTCCTCTGTCTTCCTGTTATGGTAGACTTTCTCAGCAACCTACACTAAATCCCTCAACAACTTATCCTGTAGTCCCTCTAGCCTCTGAAGCGTTTTCCTGATATTTCTACTAGCCTGGTCTATAAAAGCCATATTTGTGCTTCTTGCTGCTGGAGTCACAGGGTGTATACTGATGGAATGCCTCCGTGAGTCACTCTAGAAAGGGAGCAGGTGACTCATCTGATCCTTGTCTAATGGAGCCTGGCCCCTTCAGGTGGTGTCCTTTACCTTCTCAAGTCCCAGCCAGGTCTAGTCAGGGGAAACCCACTGTTGATGACAACCTGGTCAATCAATGGTGGCCCCATATCTCTGGCTCCCTGCATTATAAATAAAACAGTCTCAAAGAGATTAACTGGCCCTTTGAAAAGGGGGTTGGGCCTTCCAGCTTACAAGTCAGCCAAAGAGGAGGGCCAATATTGCATAGCCTGATTGCCCTTTTCCAGAGGCCCATATGGCCTAAGTAAGAGAGCAACCGTGGTATCAGGGGGGTTGGCTTTCAGGTCTCCTCCCGTTCCTCCCTCCAGTGAAGGGGGTACAATGGACCCAGTCTCCTATAGGCTGAGGAGCCGGTACTGGCATTGGCAGGGGCATGGGGGCTTGGGTAAGGAGCTTTGGAGGAAGAGGGTCTTGGAGTAACAGGTCTGCTGTTGAAGAGTGTTGGAGGATCAGAAGTTTCTCAGGTCCGGATCTTTCCTCCCACGCTTCTTTCTTCCTGACAGCTAGAACCTGTGGGGTGGGTCTTGGGAAAAAAGTCTTTTATCTATGAGGGAGGAGGGGGGTTATCCACTAGATTTTTTTTTCAAGGTAATTACATAGGGCACTTGGTCCAGGTGCCCTAAGGACCCTGATCTAAAGACTCTCTCCTCTACTGCTTTTGATCACCAGCAAGTCAAAAGTCTCTACAAGTGGTTCATTCAGAGAAACAGAGAGTAAATAACTTGTCCTTCAGTCTGTCCGATGTCCAAAAAAATGTCGTCAGTCTAAGTCCAAGAACATGGAAAAAGATACCAAGAAACACAGAGAAAAACAATTACCACACAGTTTGACCTTGCCATGGGTGGGTGTCCAGGTTCATGAACACAGAGAAGACAACATACAGTTCGCCCCTTCCATGGGCCCAATTACAGACTCCAGTACTCCTGTACACACAGATAACAAAGCCAGATAACAGAGTTGCTCGGCCGTGCCAGCCACTCTGAAACAAACTAGGTGCTCCTGCACACAGCATAAAGCAGGTTACAGCAAGACTCCCACCGATATTGTCTTGCCATTTGCAGAAGGATCAGAGCCTTCCCGGCTCCCTCCAGGGGGGCCTGAAGCATCCTTCAGTACCCCCGCATTCGTGACCTTAAGACATGTCTGCCTGTTGCACTTAACCGCACCAGACACCATAGGCTCTCCAAGCCTCCCGATGCTTGCAAGCAAAAGTTCAAACAGACTTATAGACTCAGACTTTGACGGACAGAAAGACAAACAGAAACCGCAGCAAAAACTCGAGACCTCCGACTCAGGGCTCCAGTGTGTTCCCACAAGGGAACGCACTAAATGTAAGATCCTGTTGAGCCTTAGCTTACCAGAGACCCCCTGAGTGAATCACATGGAGCCTAATCAATGCAAAGAGCATGAAGATTTTTATTCCAGTGTACTGGGGCCGTCCCAGACCCTAAGGAAAGGAGGCAACCCCACACAGCTTGTTCAGTGAGCTTTTGTACAATTTTCAGGGCAGCAGCCATTAGACACAGTGTGATTGGTAGAACAGTGTGACTTTTTAATCTGATTGGTCTTTTAGGGAATGAGGTGGCAAGGACTTCCCTTGTTGGAAGGTGGGCAAATGTCCCCCATGAGGAATGTGTCCCCACCAGAAGGTTGGTTCTCAGCCTGTGATCTGAGGAATGTTAATTAGCCTTTCCCTTCTGGAGAGTTCTGCTACCTTCCTAAAGTTCCTGAGCTTATCTAATTAAGGAAATCCCTGGCCTCCAGTGTTTTTCTGAGATGTCCCTGTTTACTCGGATCTTACAGCTGCTCTTACAAAGGAATCATGTTCAATTCCCAGCACCACATGGTGGCTTACAACCCTCAGTAACTCCAGTTCCAGGGGATCTGAGATCCTGTGTGCCTATGTGAGCACCAGGCACACAGGTAGTACATGGACTCAGGTGTAGGCAAATCATCCATATATAGAAAATAAAACAGAGATATAAAGAAATCTTGGCTAGAGATAGCTTAGTGGCTAAGAATGTGTATTGATCCTGAAAAGGAACCAAGTTCACTTCCCAGTACCCACATCAATTGGCTCACAGCAACCTATAACTCCAGGAGATCTGATGCCTTTGGCCTCTGCCACCACGTACACTCACGTGTGCATACCAACATACACAGACACACAATTTTAATGATGATGATGATGATGATGATGATGATGATGATGATGATGATGATGAATCTTTAAAAGGGGTGCTAGAGAGACAGCCTAGCAGTTAGGAGCACTGGATGCCTTTCCCGAGAACTCAGGTTTAATTTCCAACATGTATGTGTCAGTTTACAACTGTCTATTAACTCCAGTTCCAATGCCTCCTTAGGTACCAGGAATGCACAGTGCACAGGCACTTGTACAGAAAGCACCCATATGTATTAAATAGATGAATAAATAAATAAAGTTTAAGAAACAAATCTTTGGAAATACTAATCATAAATTAAGCAATTTAAATGAAGAAGTTATAAGTATAGCAGTTTAGAGGCGTATCAGTTAAAAGGACATGGATCCACATTAGCCCCTTTCCCGGATAGATGACAGAGAGACACATGGTCTATTAACAGAGTCACACTGGTGAGCAGCAGTCAGACATGTAAATGAGCACATGCTAAACAAGAACAACGTATTGGAAAACAAGAAATAAAACTTGATCCGGCTCTGCAAACGTCAAGGGGCTGCGTGAAACTGTGTCTGAATGGGGTGGTCTTAAGTGCATGAGTAAGTGTGCCTATGAAACTTTCTGTAGTTTTAGCTGCTTTGGCTGCCACTGTTTTCTTTGTTCTGCCCCACAACATAAATACTGCTTCAAATCCATCCCACTTTTCCATGCAAGCAAATGCATCCACACACCACAAACCACCTTTGGACAACAGAAAGTTTTCCTATCCTTAGGCCATGAATGGCTCAGTGATTTCAAACTAAACCAAATCTAGTGTTTCAGTTCAACAAAAGGTTCTGGCCATGATCTTGGAACGTGATGTAACCAAAGCTGACCTGAAGGTTTATGGTTTAACAACGATCTCTTTTCTTCACTTGTGAAACTGACTTACGAGTGGAGGCAGAGAACTCGGCCAAGATCTGAGAGCCGATGGAAACCTCCTATGATCTGCAGAGCAGTCATGGGGGGGGGGGCTCATTCTCATGAGTCCTCCCCCTTCGAGGGCAAAGGGGAAAGCAGAGGGAGGAGCCTGTCTGCTCTGATCTTCAGGTTCATCCTATTCTTAGCTTTTCTCTGCTGAAAGGATTGTCAGAGGGTGGCAGTTTTGTTAGTTGAACCCCAGGCAAGGACCTAGTGACTGACTCCAGATGTGGGAGACTTCAGAACAGCTGACAGAGGCTCCTCCTCTCTGTCCTCACAGACCCAGGTTGGGCAGACAGCATCTATCAGACAGGAAGCACTCCCAAGAGTGGTTAAGCAAGCCTCCTCACTCTGGCTCCCCACCCCACCCCCAAAATCCCCTGAAGATCTAAAACCACTGTCTGGTCTCTGCCAGTTGATTATGATAGAGATCAGGGCTGAGGTGCTGGTCGATGGAGACGGTAAGTTGAAGATGATGATCTCATGTCCCTTACCATCCCTACACTGGGCTTTTAAACACACATTCTACAGAGAACGAGCTTTACCAAAACACAAGTGCAAGTTACAGTCCTTACTTTCCACATAAGGAGCTGTGATGTTTTTATTTGACTTTGAACTCCAGATAATTACTGAAAGAAAAAAAGAGCAGACGGAGGGCCAATTGGATTATTTTTATGCTGTATCAAGAACTTTAAGCCTGAGCATTGTAAGTATACATGATTAGCACAGTCTTAACTGTGGGATTTGAGCTGGGACTTTAATTCACGTATGTGTCATGTGAATGTATATTTTCTGTATTTTTTGAACACAGATTTATGTGTATACTTTATGTGGAGCTAGCAGTTGCCACTTAATAATTTGAAATTATTCAAGGTACTGGGTGGGATTCAGACTTAATTCCATTCTGCACTGGAGACAGCAGGGTCTTCTGGATGGAGGGTATTTTTAAATATAAAAACTAATTATCCTATCTTACTGCCTATAAATTCAATTTCTCTTTCCAAGGCAGCTTCTGTTATACATCTCTTTGCATTATGGCTTGTTTACAACCTGGCTTAAAAGCACAGGAAAGACAGGACCAAATAAAGCTATGCTTTCTAACTGTTTGAGTTTGATAATGCAGTAACAGTGACTATCATGCCTGTTTTCCATGAAAGAGGAACTCCAAAGAGGCAAACATTATAGAGAAATGCAGATAGCGTGAGATAATGAGCCAGCTTATTTAAGAATCACAGTGCATTTTTTTCTTAGATATTTTTTCTAGCAATGCTAATCCTCCAATGTACATGGAAATTACATCATGTGAACTTTTCCAGATACAAAGCTTGAGTCTTGCCTGTGTCGGCTGACTGAGAAATTCCAAGGCCTTCTTGGATTGAATCTTGAGGTAAAAAAAAAATGCCCCCCTAAAAATCCCACTGACCCCTTTAAAAGAGTCATTTTATAAACACATCAAGAAAATAAAATCAACAGCTAAAATTTATGCTCTCCAGCTGGGATGTGAAGGTCAATGGCAAACAAAAATAAATTGACCATGATAAATAACTGAAAATCATACACCTAACAAGGGACTGCTATTCAAAATATACCAGGAACCCAAATAATTCAATAGCAAGAAAATAACTCAATTTTTTAAAACATGTAAAAGACCTAAATGCACATTTCTTAAAGGAAGAGATACAAATGGCCAACAGATACATGGCAATAATGTTCAGCTTCTCTAATCATCAGGGACATGGAATTAAAAGTTCTGTGAGGTGTCATGGCAAAAGAAAACTCTTGTTTAACTGCTTACTAGTGAGGGTGTGGTAGACAAGAAACCTCTACATGCTGTGACAAAAATATACATTAAAATAGTCACACTAGGCCAGGCAGTGGTGGCGCATGCCTTTAATCCCAGCACTTGGGAGGCAGAGACAGGTGGATCTCTGAGTTCGAGGCCAGCCTGGTCTACAGAGTGAGTTCCAGGACAGCCAGGGATACACAGAGAAACCCTGTCTCAAAAAACAAACAAACGAACAAACAAACAAACAAAAAAACAAACAAACATACAAACAAACAAAAAAGAATAGTCACACCGAAAAATAAAATGTAGGTTTCTCAACAACCAAAAATTTTTATGTGGCCCAGTATGTTCTCTTCTTAGAATATATTCAACACAACTAAAATCTATATGTCAAAGAAGTATTTGTACTCCTATGTTCTTCCCAGTACTTTTCATCATAGTTATGGTACTGAATAACCTAAGTTACATGCACAGAGTAATAACAAAAACATGATGTATGTATACAGGATGTATACATGGTGTGTGTGTGTGTATGTGTGTGTGTGTGTGTGTGTGCGCACACACACACACAGAGGACAGTGTTTCACTTGACTTTTAAGAAGGAAATAGTAAGTGAAATAAATCAGACATAGAATAACAACTATTCTTGTAACCTTTTGTAACTTGTAACTATTCTGGTAACATATTGTGTAATGACCTGAATTATTGTAGCTGAAGCTGTCCTTCCAGAGATGGGAAGTAAGGAGGGGCAGGGAACTGAAGAGATGACGAAACAGAACAAAGATCATAGCCCTAGGGGCTATTCTCATTCAAACCACCACAATGCGTATGAGTGTTCTGCCTACATATGTGTCTGTGCACCATGTGCATGTCTGATGCCTGTGGAGGCCAGGAGAGGGCATCGTCATCAGGAACTGGAGTTACAGGTGGTTGTGAACTGCCCTATGGGTGCTGGATATTGACTCAAGTCCTCTAGATGTCAGAGTCACCACAGCCTTGATCATAAGCCATGAACCTTTAGAGCTGTAAGGAACCACACAGTCGCCTTCATCAACTCTCTCACTTCATAGCTAAGAAAAGTCAGGTCTAAAGTGCCAAAGAGCCACTGTGAACTGTTCAAGTAGCGGACAGCTGAGAAGCAGCAGGGTCTTTCGGATGGGGGTTTTGTAACTCACTCTTGGAGAGCAGAGAGACATTCAAGGTTCTTTCTTTTAAATAGTAAGTTGTTTTACTTTTATTTATATATCTTATTTGTCAAACAATTGTGTCTCTTTATAGGGCAAAGTGGATGCTCCCGTGTACTTCTTCAGTATAAAAGGATTTAGTCAAGCTAATTAAACATACCCATCATCTTATCAAGTGCTTTATGTATGTGTATGAGGTGAGAAGGCAGAAGAGATGCCTAGAGACCATGAAGGTGCAGACAGAGACCATGTTCAAGAAGGATGAGTGGCCATAAATTAGTGACCGAGACTGGAGTACCCTTCACTCCCACGGCATCTGCAGTCAGTCATGGCAACTTACAGCAGCACCCCGGAACTTCTCTCAATGCTCCTGCACCTATCAGTGCCCACACTTGGAATCTGCATCCTCATTTTTGCATCTTAACATACATCAGGCCTTGACCCTTTTCTGAATCCCATTCTGACAATGAGCTTCACCGGTTGCCAAAAACTGAAGGATGTGCTCAGGTAGTTTCGTGTATGTGCTGCCTGGCTGGGGAGCAGCGTGCATTCTGCATTATGTGCAGTTTTCTATTTATTGTTTGAAGTTAATTCATCCAATTATCTGTCAGTGTCTGGAAAGCCAAGCATAAGATTCCAGTTACAGGAAACACTTCTGCCTTACTGGTCCTGCAGGCCCAAGCAAAGCCTGGAGCAGATGGCAGCAGATACAACAGGGTTTCCAGGATGTTGGAAGGGGACTATGTTCCAAGGGGCAGGCACTTGGCAAAATACCCAGGGTGTGAAGTTTAACTGTGAAACTGCTTCTAGTCACTCTGCATAGATCTGTCATTTATTACAGGAAGGGGAGTCAAAACAGATTGGGAGTATGTCCTGGGGTCGGGGACATGGTGGTTGAAACTTGTTTGACTTGACAGCTAACATCTGTCTTGTGACAGATATCGGGCACAGAGGACATCATAGTGCCCTACCATTGAGAGGCACTTTAATGTGTGATCCAGACAACCTCTGATCCTCCTTCCACTGCCCACTGCCTGCTCTGAGACCTCCCCCCTTGCCCTCTGTCTTCCAGTCACCCACGGGTTTCCTTCCCTGCACATTTTCAGCCTTCTTTTTCTTATGTAGAATGTATCATTGTTTAGCATCCAATGCTAAATTTGAGTAGTTATTGACTTTATGACTGGAATCATGCTGCATAAGACTAAAGACTTGATCTGTCTTCTTTCCTGGTGTCAGGAAAGAGTGTCTCACAAAAATGTGCTTACCGGCATCTAGTGATGAATCCATTCAAAGGGGCTCAGCTTCCCTGGAACCAATAGCTCCTCCACCTCCCTGTGATAGCTACACCAAAATGGGCTTTCCTCCACTCACAGGCTCTTTCCCTCTGCTCACGGCCTGCCTTTTCTTTCGCACACTCTGCCTTTCCCTGTTTTTCCCTTTCCCAGGTAACAGAGCATTATAGGTCACAGAGACTCACGAAGGGCAGAGAGTAAATTTAAAACTGATTGTATCCTTAGAACCAGCTCTGTGGACATAATCAACAGTGTTCTGGTTCTGGCCCAGTTTCACCCTCCTTGTTGTCTCTGTCTTATTCACAAAGGTAACCTGAAATCTGGAAGGGGCAGCCCCTAGAAAAAAAGCCAGTTTCAGCAATGGCACGTTCAGCCAGGACCACGTATATTTAGAAATCACTAAATAATGGCAGCTGATGACAAAGCTGTCTCTTTCCTTACTCTTTTTTTTTAAATATGTCATTGTCCTTTCTGCTTCCCTAAAATGAATTTTATGCACAAATCATGAGAAGAAATCCCTAAAATGAATTTTATGCACAAATCATGAGAAGAAATGCCATCTAAATTCAAGTCTCAAGGAATACTTTTTGTCAGTTTTCATGAACTAACTCTAAAAATGACGTGGAAGCCAAGAAGGCCAAGTACAGCTAAGACATGTTTAAATGGAAAATGTGGTGAAGGACTTACTCCACATTAACAAGGGTGTTCTCTCTTGATTATAATGGAGTCACACTTGTCTGAGTCCTCCTTCTGCATAGTTCTAGGCCTTCACTTCCTTCTCCATCCTAGAGAACGTAGTTCAAGTAAGAATTTCACTGTATCAAAACCTCTTATGATCGCTGCACCCTTCATTTTTAGTATCTTATCATCTTGGCCTGCCTTCAACAAGTATTCTCTTGGGTGGATCTAACAAGATCTCTGATGTCTCTTGTTTATTTTCTTGCCCACTGACCCTACTCTGCTCCCTAAATATAAATTACGTTTATTCTTGGAGTCAGAACCCACCTCTTTTCTGTAAGTTTCCGTTGCGGATGCCCATGTACCTATTACAGTTAGTGGTCTCCCACAGAACAAAATCTTCCCTGACATGTTTAGTAGACATCATAAGTAACTTTTCCTTCAACAATAACCAAGGCTTAGTATAAACCTGGTCTACAGAATGGCATGGTGACACATATAAATTTAGAAAGTACTGAATCAGAAAAGAGAATCCAATGAAAGAGTCCCTCCTTGCCCCTCACCACACACATAGAGACTTAATTTCTTTTAAATTTAACATGCCAGAGCATTAGAAAAAGGTATTTCCCTCAAAAAGATGGTGCTGAGTGAATAGAATATCTGTATGTGAAAAAGCAAAACAGGACCCTTCCCCCAGTTCAAACATTCACTTAACCCAACTGCAGGTACATTTCATGGATATAAACATGACGGGCAAATGCTACAACTTTTGGGGTTAACACAGGAGAAAAGTCATCATGATTTTAGAGTAGGAAACAAGAGATAAGGCTTAAGTGAGAAGGTGATAAATCAAATACCATTCAAATTAAATCTTTTTCATCAAAAGGTTCCTCCCTAAAGAGTAACAAAGGCAAGATGTCAACAGGGAAAAGACGTTTACAACACATAGGATTCATGAAGTTCTTGTAGACAAAAAAAATAAAGAACTCCTACAAGTCTTTCAAGAAACAACTATCAAAAACCATAAAAGAGATGTTAATAGGCATGCCATAAAAGAGTATAACCAATAAACATAAAAAGGTGGTCTGTCTGGTAATTAGGGGCAAGGAAAAACTAAATTCACCCCACAATAAACTCACCAGAATGGCTAAAATGAAGGAAATGGTAATTCTAAGTCTGGAATATATACAAAACCACGAACTTGCATGAGCTGGTGGGAGTGGAAATGGATATAACCATTTTGGAAAACTGTCTGGTAATATATCTATAACAACTTCTCCCTTCGACAGGTACCCAACAGAAATCTATGCAGTAGGCACCAAAGGACAGCAACAATCATGTCCCAGAAGCATTCTACACGTGGATAGAAGAACAAGCAGAGCTACATAGGAGACAGGGCTTCATAACAGAATTCAAGAAAGAAATGGGAAAACTCAGCCCCACCAGTCAGTATTCATAAACTTTAACTGTGAACAAAAGAATCCAAACATACAAAATAGAAATACTAATTTCATGCATATAAGGTTAACTCATAAGCACAACTATTTAGGTCACTCGGATCTTCATGTTTAGGGTTCAAAGGTATGAGGAAAAGCTAAGAACTGGCTACCACGAAAGCTGCTATAAATTTTCCCTTTTGTGAGCAGCACGGGGCTGTGATTGGTCAAGGGATTTGTGAATAGTTTCCAGGAGCTGGTGATAACTCTTTTAGCAATAGTGCCTACATGGGGTTTTTAAAAAACTAATATGCTAGGAGAACAAGAGCATTCAGCTCTAAATGGGACATTTATATCATACACTCTTTTTCAGCCCAGGGATCAAAACAGAAGATTCTAAGAGCCAGAAGGAGTGGAAGTTTGGGGCAAAACAGTATTTGTTGGACATTGACAGGACCCTCACACACACGAACTCACAACACTACATGGAATGTACAGGACCTGCACAAGATCAAGCCCGCTAAGACCTCGGTATGGATGAGGGTCAAGGCAGCAGACTTTGGTGAGGAGCACTGGCAATGAATGGCTATTGAGGGAGACAGAGGCAGTTTTCCCCAGGGATGGGATTCCTGACAGACTACTCTGTCAACAGTAAGTGGCCTCAGTGGACTAAAAAGCAGAGCACATGAAGTTAGAAGGGAAAGTGGTTTCGAGATAAGGGAGAAAGTAGAAGAGAAGGAATAGGAAGATTTGATGAAAACACATTACATGCATCTATGAAATTTTCAAACAAACATAACAATTTGCTGGAATGATTACTATTTACAATAGCATGCTACATTTATCATACTTCTGATTTTTTTAAAAGTTAGTGAAGGGGAATTAAAAATCTAAGTGTGGAGTATCCACACTTAATTGCATGAGATTATAGGTTTTACAATAAACAAACCTGAGTCCCAATCCTAGCTCTGATGTTGAATATGTTAAACTCCAAAGCTGTTTCCACACAGGTTAAATAAAGTGGTAATATCTACCTATCGAGGCTATAGAAAGAATTGAGGCCTTGTGTACATAGTGCTTAATAAAAGAACCCCTGGCCTATCATAACTCTCAAGAATCCGCAAACCACATAGCTGGTTATGGCTTACCACCCAGAGAATATGAAGAGCTCCTATTACACAACAAAACAAAGAACCTGTTTTTTTTCTTTTAAAAAAAATGAGAAAAACCTGAATAACAATTTTTAAATGGATAAACAAATGGCCAATAATCATGTAAAAAAGTTGTTTGATTGACATCACTAGGGAGATGTGAATCAGAGCTATAATTATGTTACCCAGTGGGAATATATGTATGTGTGTGTGTATATATATATATATATATATATATATATATATATGCATGTGTATGTGTGTATACATACATACAGAATAAGAAGTGGGATTCTCAGCATTAACAAATCAAAATATTAATAAACTCTGAAAACTTTTGAAGGTGCTATGTACCAAATACTGAATCAAACCTTAATTCTTTATATAAAAACAACCATGCTGCCCCTCTGAAGATCCCACAGTCTGAACGTCCCCCAGAAGATCTGTTGCACTCAGGGCAACAGGCAAGGATCCTGCCCAAATAACCTCAACAGCTAGGACTTCCAAAGAGCCTAGTGGGCATAGGATCCTCCCCTATGCTCTATCTCCACCTCCTTTCTGGCCTGCAACTTCCATGCAGGCAGATCATCAGCATGTCTGCCCCTCTGAAGACCCCACACTCTGAATTCCTCTCAAGAGATCTGCTGCAGCCAGGGACACAGGTCTCCCAGGAGACCTGCAGGAACATAGGCAGCAGGCGCCAGACAGAGAAACCGAGGCTAGTTAACACCAGAGAGAACCAGATGGCAAGAGGCAAGCACAAGACCATAAACAACAGAAGCCAATTTCCTTTGGCACCATCAGAACCCAGTTCTCCCATCACATTGGATACCTCAAGGCACCTGAAAACAAATGATGCTAACTGAAAAATCCTATCTCATGAAGATAATAGAGTCCTTTAAGGAGGATATAAATGACCCACTGAAAGAAATACAGGAAAACACAGGTAAATATGTAGAAGCCCTTAAAGAGGAAAGAAATACAGAAAATACACAATCAAACAGGTAAAGGAATTGAACAAAGCAGTCCAAGACCTAAAAGCAGAAGTAAAAACAACAAATCACAAATGGAGGCAACTCTGCAAATGGAAAACTTAGGGAAAAGACCAGGAGCTACAAATGCAAGCATCACCAACAGAATACAAGAGATAGAAGAAAGAATCTCAGG